>NC_056735.1:647485677-647790677 GCF_019279795.1 Protopterus annectens | reverse complement strand
GGGGGGCAGACTGGGCAAACCAACCCCCACAGGGCAGAACAGCTTGAAGGGAACAACCCATTGCTGAATGAGATGATATGTTTCACGGACAGCTCACTACCTGTTACCTCTCACTCTCTATGCTGATTTCATGAAAGATTGTAAGGCTGCATGCAAAAAAAAAAATCATTAACCACCTGTGAAATCTCATGGTCCCTCCTGGCTGGCCATTGTCTTGATGACAGGAAAAAAATGGGCCTACTTGCAGAGATGGCGATGATGACTGAAATCCATCGGGTGGCAAACTGCACTCTACCCAAAAAGTACTATGCACTGACATACCCAAATTGAGCATTAACTATCATTAGGGAAGTTGTTATGCATGTGTGATTACTCAAGAAATGATGTTAATGATCATTAGCCACTACAAATTACATATATTTTCTCTCATGTATACAAAGCAGAAGCCAAGGTGCCAGAAGCATTTTGAAGGTTAGTATTCTGCCTAAAATATGATACTATATATAGCTGAACTGTAACCTGAAATAGAAAGGTAAAAGATAGGAAAGGCAGCAAAAAAGGATAACAAGGAGTGAAATGACACATTAAGGATATCTAGCATGAGAATTTTGGTTTATATGTTGCAGGCACTATTTAAAGACTAGCCCATGCATAGATAAATGCAGAAAATAGGTCAGCTCTGATTAAATTGCACCAGTGTGGAAAGGGTGTTAGTTATTTGCTGCTGAACAACAAAACGGGAAGCTGATGTGTATTAACATTAATAAATGACTTATGTATCACAATTGATAAAGTACTTCAGACACATATTCTGTCTGTAGGCTGATACTACCTTGGATTAGTTACAAAGCTTCAGTAGAAGACAGGCAATGGTGTTGCTGTAAACATATAGTTTGTGATCATGCAGCCTCCCCAAAACTCTTGCATACATATAAAAAAGTACATTTTATAAGTTACATTTATTCATAATTGTTATTTTCCCCAGAAACATATAACGAATAGTTGAAATCCTGAATGGCCAATTTTTCACAGGGCAAGTAAGCACTTGCCCAAAACTTCATGGAACTACACCAGACTATATAAAACACACCTAGGTGGGGTATTCCCCCATGTCCCCTAGTGTGGGAAGCTGCACCCACCACACCACCCTAATTATATATACCAACTCTGGGATCATACTACAGTGGTTGTCTGCACCCCTCAGACCCCCTGCAACTTAAATATACCAACTCCGAGATCGCAGTCCAGTGGAGTGAGCAGCAAAGTTCCCATTCTGCACTCTATGGCAATCCCCATTCACTACTTTTGAGATTCTGCAATCTCGAGATCCTGGTCATCAGTATTCAGAGTCTCGGGATTGTGAAATTTCAGTATTACATAGTGAACCCATATATATATATATATATATATATATATATATATATATATATATATATATGTTGTTGTTATTGCCTTTTGGCTTTTCCCAGTTAGGGGTCACCACAGCAGAACTCCGGTCCACTAATGATTACGGTGCCAAGTTGCCAGCTCAACGCCCAACCTTCAATGAAGGCACGCCCATTCACGCATGTCTTTCGGAACGCCACTCGACTCGCAGGGAGGACATGCAGACTCCACAAAGAAGGCACTCCCCGCACACTTGCTGAGAATCGAATGGGAGAACCTCTTGCTGTGAGGCAACAATGCTACCACTGCACTACACCGAACGCACTCAGGTCACTCCACAACAAGTACAAATATGACTCTGTCATTGTCCATGTTGGTGTGAATGACCTGAGACGTACCTCCCTGGACTACATGAAAAGAGACATGGAGGAGCTCTCTGATCTTGTAGCCCAGGCAGGTATGACCCTAGCCCTGAGTAGCATCCTGCCATCACCCAAAATGACACCGCAGTACAAGGACAAAATGATTAACTTTAACAATTGGCTAAGCTTCTGGTGTCATTCTAAGGGAATCCAGTATCTGTCTGCCTGGGATGACATGATCGACAGACCACGCTGCTTTGCCAGAGAAGGCCTGCACCTGTCACCCTTGGGATTCCGGATACTGGCAAAGGCTCTTATCACCCATATAGTGTCTTTTTTAGGCAAGGTTCAAATGACAAATTCACCACCATAATAGGTACAAGCAAGCAAAATCTGAGGGTAATGCTACTCAATGCTAGAAGTCTAAACCTCAAAATTCACTCACTCGAGGTACTCCTTAAAATGGAGAACATTGATAGCTGTGCAGTGACAAACGCCTGATTCAGAGCTCCAGAGAGCACCACTGCATTACCAGGCTATAATTCATACCACACCTTTCGGTCACCAAACCCAGACCAAAACACTAAAGGTGGAGGCATGTCCATATTCATTAAGGATATCCACACCTCCAAGCTAGCTGCTCAGCACAATGCATCCGAGATTATCCAAGTTCAACTAACTCTGGGCAAAACTGCAATCCAGATTGTAGCTTGCTACAGACCCCCCACCATGCCTCAGGATTCCCACTCCTCTTTTCTTGATACACTGGAAATTATTAAGGTACAACCCAACACTCTAATAATGGGTGATTTCAACTACCCTACCATTAACTGGGAAAACTACTCATGAACCAACTCTTTTGCTCAATGTTTTCTGGAAATCATCAATTCCAATGCCTTGGATCAATTTGTCCACACCCCCACCAGGGGCAGCAATATCCTAGACCTGGTCATCACCAACATGGGTGACCGGTGTTCCACATTCCTCGTTGGTCAGATCCGACCACAAGCTAATCACCCTAGACATCCACATCCCGCTCTCACACCCCATTAGGAAAAAAACTGTAAAAAATTTCTCCAAAGCCAACTTCACACTTCTTAAGATAGAAGTGGCAAACTTCACGACACCCATGTAGACGGACAATAGAGGTATGACTGCTGAATCCTACACAAATGCACTTTATAAGCACTTACACGAGTGCATGGATCGTGCTCTCCCTAACAGAACCAAGATGCTATCCTTCAAAAAAGGAAGCCAATCTAGTGGTCTTCTGCCATAAACAAACTCTACAACAGAAGAAAGAAACTGTTGCAAAAGAGAGTAAAATCCCACGATTGGAGGAACTCCCTGGTCAGCCTCAGTAAAAAGCTGAGATCCCTCATAAAATCCTCCAAATCTAGTTATGAAAACAAAATTGCTACTGATTCTAAATACAACCACAAAGCATTCTATAGCTATGTCAAGAATCTCAATGGCAGCACTCAGATCTGCTCTGAGTTACAGTACAATGACACTAAATATACAAAATCAACTGATATTGCCAACATCAGTGCTAACTTTATCCTCCTCTCACCCCCTAAAGGGCCCATCTTTTCTTTATACCGGAAGAATGCAAAGTTCCTGTAATCACAGCTACACAGGTAAAAACCTCACTCTCCAAAGCCAAGAACACAGCATCCATGGGACCTGACAACATCCCAGGCTGCCTTCTACATGAACTACAGAATGAACTGGCACCCCACCTAAGTACTATGTTCAGTCATAGCCTCACCTCAGGCTTTGTGGCCATTGAATGGTGCACTGCGACAGTTATTCCACTCCCCAAAGGGGGGGGGGGCACAGCAGATCCTGGGAACTACTGCCCCATTAGCCTGAAGAGCCTTGTCTGCAAGACCATGGAACGTATCATCACGGAACTCATAAACAAAGACATTGGAGATCTCCAAACTCTGGACCCCACACAGTTTGGGTTTGTAAAAAGCAATCATGTCTCCTAAACCTAGAAGACTTCTATGAAGTAGTCACCAAAGCCATAGATGAGGGTAAGGTGGTTCACTCAGCCTAACTAGATCTCGCCAAGGCATTCAACACCACCCCCTCACTCTGGAATTATAGATAAACTCACTAAACTAGGTATAAATCCCTATGTCACAAGATGGGTTGCCAACTGGCTTACTGACAGAACCCACACTGTGAAAGTAGCAGACTCCAAATCAGACATCAGACCAGTGACAAGTGGAGTACCACAGGATTCAGTCCTGGGTCCTCTCCTGTTTGGTATCTACTTCTCTGAAGTACAGGCTAACACAGAAAGTCTTTGGCTAACTAAATTCACAGATGACTGCAAACTAGGAGCCATAATCAAAACTCCTAATGATGTGAACATCCTACAAAAGGGCCTCACTGAGACAGATGCCTGGTGTCAAAGACATGGTCTCAAGCTCAATGCCAAAAAGTGCATTGTCATCCCCTTTGGTAAAAACTCTGTACCCATGAACTACCACATAGGCGGTAGTCTACTTAACACCGAAACTGTAATAAGAGACCTTGGGACATAGGTAGACAGTAGTCTCTCCTTTGATAATCACATCACCACAGTGGTCAGGAAATCCTTCCACATGGCACACCTCATCACAAAAGGTTTCTCATCCAGAAAAAAAGAAGTCATTGTTCCCCTCTACTCATCACTCAATAGACCCATTATAGAGTACAATGCTCCTTTTGGTATGTACCTCACAAGACATCTACAACAACTGGAAAGGCCACAAAAATACCTCACAAAGAGGATTACTGGTCTCAAACAGATGCCTTACGCGACCGTCTCAAAAAACTCCAGCTTTACTCCATCGCATATTGCCTACTCAGAGGCGATCTCTGCCTAACATACAAAGCTATGTCAAACCCAGAGCTGTTGTACATGCTCCACTTAAAGAAATCCCAATCCCTCCGAGCTCTAGGGACCTAAACCTTGTCACCACAATAAACAGAACATGCTGGAGGGATAGATTCCTGTCCCAGAGACTACCCATACTCTGGAACAGACTACCTATCTATGTCAAACAGAGCTCCTCAATAGCACTCTTCAAGAAAAATCTTGATGATTGGATGGGTAATAGGAAATTCACCCCGGGGATCACTTTTGTGGTTCTGCTTGACAGGGGCACAGGAAAATAATTTTCTTGGGTGGCGAAAGCAAGGGTACCTTTTTGGTTAGGCTGGTATAGGCCCTAGGGCCAATAGACTAGTACCTACCTATGAACCTATGAACCTATATATATATATATATATAGATATAGATATAGATATAGATATATATATATATATAGATATAGATATAGATATAGATATATATTTGTGTGAATGTATATATATGTATAGATATATATATATATATATATATATATATATATATATATATATATATATATATACACACACATACATATACATATATATGTATACACACATGGACACATATGTGTGTGTGTGTGTGTGTGTGTGTGTGTGTGTGTGTGTGTGTGTGTGTGTATATATATATATATATATATATATATATATATATATATATATAGGTCTACTTGAAAACACTGACACGCAAAACACCGACGATGAGAACACCGAGACAGGAAGATCAACAAATAAGACGACCGACAGTTTAATAGCCTGACGCTGAGAACGCCGACATGTTAAGGTAAGTGTGCGATAGTGACAGACTTTAGGGTTAGGGGCGGGTTAAGTGAGTTAGGGTGCAGGTAAGGTAAGTGTGCGATAGTGACAGACTGACAGACTTTAGGGCTGGGGTGGGTTAAGTGAGTTAGGGTTAGGGCGTGGGTTAGGTGAGTGTGTGATAGTGACGGACTTTAGGGTTAGGGTTTGGGTTAAGGTTAGTGCATAGATAGTTGTGCATGTAAGGTTTAGTGTAGGTTTATAAGATTTTTGTTGTGCTTGTGTTGTGTGTGTGTTTTTCAGAAAAGGTATTTGTTTTGTTTTGTTGATTGTCAGGATTGTGGTTTGTCGGGCATGTGAAGTTTCGTGCTTTTAAACTGTCGGTCATCTCAGGTGTCAATCTTCTTGTCTCGGTGTTCTCGTCATCGGTGTTTTGCATGTCAGTGTTTTAAAGTAGACCATATAGATAGATATATATGTATATATATATATATATATATATATATATATATATATATATATATATATATATATATTTTTTTTTTTTTATACACATACATAGGCTATATAGGTTGTTTCCTGCCTAGGAAACAGCAGGTCATCATCAAAAAGCTCTGACTTCTTCCCATTCTGAATGCTGATTTGATACACTGAGGAGTGAAAATCAGCAGTCAGACTGGAAAACCTTCAGAAATTTCTTGCCTAATACTTAAGAAGTAGCATATTCATCCTTAACTAAACAAACAAGAAATAACCCTATATATCACTAGTGGTATGGTGGGTGGGTGAGATTATTGCAGCAGAGAGGAATACAAGCAGCTACTGTTATAGCTAAATGCAACTTACACGATTACATTGTGTTCAGCATACCCACTGCTGCAGTGTCCTTTAGATTATATGGGTTTATTACCTAAGTCTATCTTGGGAAGTGGAAGGATATGCGTACAAGAGTCCCTGGAGAATGGTTCTAGATAAGTAAATCCTGGTGTAATGTCCAGTTAATATCGCACTGAACTGCCACCAAATAATGTGACATCCCTTACTATCCTGGGTCATTAACTAAGGAGCTTCAATCCTCACTACTGACTCCAATGTGAGACTGTCACTTAAACAGGAGTAATATTTCACAATTTCCCCTTAAGAGCACAGCAGGAACATGCTCTGTAGCCTGGGACTGGACTGTATACTTCTGTCCACCCTTAATGCAACTCCTTATTACACACTTCAGAGCAATGTGTCCCACTTTAAGACCTCTGATACACTCACACGTAATTACATTAAATCTCACACATCGAAACAGTTCTGGGAAAGCCTGACACAGATTTCCAGCTGTGTCCTTTCTGCAAAATAATATGCTAATGCTGCCACCAATCAAAGTGTCTTCATGCCCTTCTAAACAGGTGTGGAGTCATGAAAATTAAATATTAAAACAAATAGTAGCAAATGGCCTAAGCCACCAGGCTTTTGACATAATCCTGTGAATTATCAAAGCAAGCATAAGCACACTCAAATCACTAAATAAGAACACTGGTTAACCAGCCACAATGTACGCTAATAAAAATAGTTAATATTGAGCAAATATGATTACAAATAGAAAACAGTAATTTCCAATAAACAAACAAAGCTCATTCACCAGGAAATGAAATCAATACTGTAGGATAGAAATCAAACATTTAGAAAAACTGTAATTGATCTAACTGATTAGTTAAAATTTGCATTTTCTTATCTGAATAAAGAACACTATCCCTGAACTAAACTAAATTACTACAACAGAGAAAAGGCAGGCGTACAGTTCTTGGTGAGTGCTTTTGGGAATCCACTGCACAGTACATCTGTAGCAGCCACTGCTGTAACTGACAACTGATTTCTGGCAACAGACTTTAGCAGGTTATTTTATAGCCTAGCCTAACTGTCAACTGTTCCGGTTCTAATTTTCATTTTTTATTTTTAAATTCAACCAACAGCTGTTTTCTAAACATTCCTTCCTGTCTTTCAGCTTCTGTCAGTGACACATAGTAATTGCCAACCTTCTGATGAAATCATCTGCTGATCAGCTGAATCTGAGACAGTTTGCCTTCAGAATCTCTCTTCACAAACATGCGCAGTTAGAAATGCAAAAGGACAATGTTCAAGTCTTTAAATTTTTCTGTGCAAACAGCTCATAAATCAACATGTAATAACTTATTTAGAATATCATAGCTAGTCATGCTGGCAAATAATAAATAGGTTAATCTGAAATTATGTTCAAAAACTCAGCCAGACATGCTAGCTCAAATAACAGTGTCTACCCTTTTCACATTTCTCCCCCTCCCTGTGTCTTAAACATGCTTTTCAAGTAACCCCTGGAAAACGATGCTTGAGAAAAATGAGTCTTTCTGGGAATAACAACCCACTCCTCTCCTAAGCAATCCATTTGCATTGGCATTATTAACCCCACTGCAGCAGTTTTCTCCTTCTGAGGAAACTGACATGTACAGCCCCCACCCAATAATTTGATGCATCCACTTGGACAACAAACTCTTCACAATAATCTAGGCTGGCCAACACAGGGGGTCACCCCAAAATCTCCTTAGGTTTTTGGAATGCCTGTTTGCAATATGTAGTCCACACTCCCTTAACCAGTTTATTTATCCTAGTTGGGTGAGTAAGGGTTGCAGCCATTGCACCACAAATGGGCGCAATTTTTTCACAGTACCCCACTGTCCATAGAAATGATCTCTCTTGCATTTTAGCAACATGAACTGGCCACTGTGGAATAGCTTCCACTTTGACAGGTTCTGGCCTAATCTTACCACTCTCCAATCTATGTTCTAAGTCAGTGACCTCTGCCATACCCACCTGACACTTACTGGGTTTAATGGTTAGTGCTGCTCTTTTAAAATGGTCTGCAAATGTCTGTAGCATAGTCTTTAATGCAAAGTTTAACCTCTCCATAAGACCATTTGTCTGGGGATAGTAGGGGGTGGTCTCTAAATGTTTCACCCCACAACACTTCCACAAACAAGTCAGCAGGTCTGACAAGTTGGCACCCTGGTCAGTCAGTATCTCCCTTGGAAAAAAATACACTGCTGAAATTTTCTAGCAAAGCATTTGATAACTCTCTACATCCATATCAACTGCAAAAGAAATATTAGGAACTATAGTTAGAACAGGCAGATGGTAGGCTCTAGTCTCTCCCAACTGCTGTACTACCTCACCTTTCAGCCCTCCCTTAGGAGTCCATTGTCTATACAACAAACATTCCTTCTCTGCCCCAATATCACCTGCACAAGAAATATTGGGGAATATGGCTAGAAGTGGCAGACAGCAGGCTCTAGGCTCTACCAACTGCTGTACTACTTCATCTTCTAGCTCACCTCCAGGAGTCCACCGTTTATACCACAAACCTTTGTGCCAGTATACAGATTCCCCTCTTCCCTGAGCTGCAGGTGCTTCCATAGCCATCTCCCTCAAGCTTTGTAATTTAGAGTCCGTAAGTTAAGTCTGTTTCAACTCTAAATTTGTGACCCTCCAAAGCTCACTTCCACAGGAAGCTTAGTAACTTCCAAAAGCTGTACCTCACTGTCACTCTGAGTACTGTCATTCACCTCCATCCTTGCAGTCACTGTGTCCAAGGAAACATCAGAACCTCCCAGCACCTGCGTCTCACTTTCAGACCTACTATTACAGGATAGCTTCTTCTCTGAAACAGCCACTACACCAGTCACAACTTCAGGTATGAGATATTTTTGAGTGACCCCAGGCTACTGCACATACATAGCTGTCTCCAAGCTTGACTAGATGTCACTGCATGCACAAAAGGCACTGCATCATCACAGTCATTCCCTATCAAGACATCTGCAGAGATATCCTGAAACACAAGCTCCCATTTCACACGAAGCCTAGAAACTTTCAACAGTTGTGCCTCATTGTCGGTCTGTGTACTATCACTCACCCCCATCCTTGCAGTCACATTATCCAAGAGAACATCAGTACCTACTAGCAGCTGTGGCTCACTTTCAGATTTACTGCTACATGTTAGCTCCTTCTCTGAAACAGCCACCACACCAGCCCCAGCTACAGGTATATGATCTGTCTGGATCTCCCCCATGCTACTAGACCTATAAGCCTGTCTTCAAGCTTGACTGTGTGTCACTGCATGCACAGAATGTACTATATCATCAAAGTCATTCCCTACCAGGACATCTGCAGAAAAATCCTCAAACACACCTACCACATTGCTTGCTTCCTCTTCCACCCTCACAATCAAGATGAACCCTAGCCAAAGGTATTTGGAAAGAGGTCCTTCCCAAAGCTGTGACTGGGGTGGACTGTCCTAGCAAGCACTGCTCTTCTCTACCCACTGCAGACCTCACAATGGTTATGCCAGCAGCTGTGTCTCTCTTAGCAGTAACCTGCTTATCATCTACTAAGATAGGGTATACATTTTGGTGATAGATTGGCACCCCTGTTGCTTCCAAGCAACCTATCACTAGATGTTTATCATCACCACTTGCCAGCTTCCTCACCTTCTGTTTCTCACCTTGCCTCAGTGGACATTTGACTGCTATGTGGCCCCTCTGATTACACTTCAAACATCTAATCCCTGTGTACTTGGACAAGTAGTTTCCCATGTTACTGGTGTACTCTGTTGGAGTGGTTTAGACTACTCCCACATTGGTTCCCTTATGTCCATGTGCAGCACTGGGTATCCCTTTCTTATGCATTGGTACTCTGCTTGCGAAGTAGAGATTCCCTTTTTCTCCTCAACCCCTCCACAGAGTTACACTCTCTGTCTGCTAACCAGATTCTCATGTCATCAGGCAAAGTACTGATGGCTTGTTCCCCCCGCCAAGAGGTCTGCCAGTCCCTCAGACCTGACAATTACTCACCCATCTGTAAGTACGTAAATCAGCAATATAATCATGTACACTTTCATCTGCCTTGTCTGTGTTCACAAAACTTTTTTCTATAAGCTTGAGGTGTTAGTTTAAAATAATCAAGAAGACAGTTCTTAACTTTAGCATAATTAAAACAATATACATTAAACAATTTTGACATGGCCTGAACAGCTTTGCTATGGAGTAAGTCAGTCAGGAGCTGAACCCAGAGCTCACAGTCAACATCATACTGTCTACATACCCTCTCAAATATGTGAATAAAACTATCAAAGCTATCTCCATCCCTGTATTGAGGAAAAAGCCTACTGACCTTTACAACTTCTGGGGTCCAGTTATTCCCTTCCCCATTACCTCCACGACCCTTTTGAAGGGTAAGAATCTCAACTTTATGCTGGCAGTCTCTCGCATTTCCTCAGCTTCTAAAAGTTTAGCCTCCATTTCATAGTGACACTGCTTTTCCTCGGCATTCAGACATCACATTCTCTCCTCAGCCTCCAGTTCATATGGATGCTGCTTCTGTCTTTCTTCCACCTCCAGTCCTTTGGCCTCCTGGTGCAGTCTCTCTTACTCCAGACAGATTTTCTGGCCCTCTGAAGAAAAGGTTGACTCTCCTGTCTCGGCAAGCTCCACATCCCAATACTAAACTAAGGCTGGTCTGAGCTGAAGCCCAACTAAGGCCGAAATCATTGCTTAAGTAGTCAGGTTGGCAAGCACCAGTCCTCTGGCTTTAGATATATATTATCAGAATGAAAGTTGCATACTTTGAATACCATATGGTCAACACCATATGGTGGAAGTATGAAAATTTTGAATTTGAATAAAAATAACACTGAGACAGGAATACTGTCATTAAGTGTTTTATGCAGGGGGGCAAGCCCCCCTGCAACCCCCACACCCCCTGATACTTAAATATACCAAGTCTAAGATCGCAATACAGTGCGAAAATGGAAGGTTCCCGTTTCCTGCACTGTGGCGTGATCTCAGAGTTGGTATATTTAAAGAGTGGGGGGTGTGGGTGGTGCAGCCCCCAATGTGGGGGGTGCAGGAGGGCTTTCCCCCTCCTTACACCCTTTTGCTTGTTTTTTTTTTAATGATTTTATAATACGCTGAAGTTTTAAGACTTCAATCACTAAAGTTTGATCTTTAGTCATTCGAAGTATTAAAACTTTGTTGATCTAATATAGACCCCTGGCTTCACACTCCTTGGCCAACTGATTCTTTGTCAGCTTATTATAGTCTTCTGCTGACATCATTGCCTGCTAACCCTGACTAACTAACTACAAATAAATAAAACTGTGGTGAACTGAGGTTCTGTATGTTTATTTTGTGGTTGTCAAGAGTGCACACCAAAATGACAACTACCCACAGGCTACTGAAGTCCAATTAAAAATCCCCACACCACTGGCATCAATTAATGTGACATCCAAATAATATCCCACTGAACTGCCACCAAATAATGTGATGTAGTTTACTATCCTGGTTCAGTAACTAAGGAGCTTCAGTCCCCAGTACTGACTCCAATATGAGACTGTCACTTAAAGAGGATTAAATGTTCACAATTTTCCCCTAAAAGCACAACAAGAACATACTCTATAGCCTGGGATTGGACTGTATAATTCTGTCCACCCCTAATGTACCTCCTTATTATACACTTCAGAGCAAGGTGTCCCTGTTTAAGACCTGTGATACATTCACACTTAAATGAAATCTCACACATCCAAACAGTTCTGGGAAAGCCTGACACATATTTCGAGCTGTGTCCCATCCCCAAAATAATATAGTAATGCTACCAACAATCAGAATATCTTCTTGTGCTTCTAAAGGGGTGTTCAGTTCAGAAAATTAAATATTAAAACAAATAGTACCAAATGACCTAACCAGCCAGGCTTTCAGAGTGGCCCTGGGAATTATCAAAGCAAGTATAAGCACTCTCAAATCACTAAAGAAACACATTGATTGACCAGCCACAATGTCAAAGGTTCATAGGTTCATAGGTAGGTACTAGGCTATCGGCTCAAGGGCCTAAGTAAGCCTAGCCAACAAAGTTCCCTGGCTTTCGCCAACCCAAGAAAGTTAATTTTCTGTGCCCCTGTTGAGCAGAGCCACATAAGTGATCCATGGGGTGTATTTCCTATTTCCCATCCACTCATCAAGATTTTTCTTGAAGAGTGTTAATGAGAAACTTTGCTTGACATAGATGGGTAGCTTGTTCCAGAGTATGGGAAATCTCTGGGACAGGAATCTATTCCTCCAGCAAGTCCTGTTTATTGTGGTGACAAGGTGTAGGCCCCTTGAGTGTGTAGCTCAGAGGGTTTGGGATTTCTTTAGGTGTGGCATGTCCAACAGCGCTGGGTTTGACATAGCTTTATATGTTAGGCAGAGATCAACTCGGAGTAGGCGATATGCTACAGAGTAAAGCTGGAGTCATTTGAGACGATCAGTATAGGGCATCTGTTTGAGGCCAGTAATTCTCTTTGTGAGGTACTTCTGTGGCCTTTCCATCTGCTGCAGATGTCTTGTGAGGTACATTCCAAAAGGGGCATTGTACTCTATGATGGGTCTAAAGAATGTCGGGTAGAGGGGAACAATGACCTCTGCTTTCCTGGATGAGAACCCTTTTGTGATGAGGTGTGCCATGTAGAAGGATTTCCTGACTACTGTGGCAATGTGATTATTAAAGGACAGACTACTGTCCACCTGGGTCCCAAGGTCTCTTATCACACATTCGGTGTTAAGAAGACTGCCGCCTATGTGGTAGTTCATGGGTACAGAGTTTTTACCAAAGAGGATAACAATGCACTTTTTGGCATTGAGCTTGAGGCCATGGCTCTGACACCAGACATCTGTCTCAATGAGGCCCTTCTGTAGGATGTCCACATCATTTGGGGACTCAACTATAACTCCTAGTTTCCAGTCATCTGCGAATTTTGTTAGCCAGAGGCCTTCTGTGTTAGCCTGTACTTCAGAGATGTAGATACCAAACAGGAGAGGTCCCAGGACTGAACCATGTGGTACTCCACTTGTCTCTGGTTTGAAGTCAGATTTGGAGTCTGCAACTTTTACAGTGTGGGTTCTGTCAGTGAGCCAGTTGGCAACCCATATTGTGACATAGGGATTTATACCTAGTTTAGTGAATTTAGCTTTAATTCCAGAATGGGGGATAGTGTCAAAAGACTTGGCTAGGTCAAGATAGGCTGTGGGAACCACCTTACCCTCATCTACGGCTTTGGTGACTGCCTCAAAGACATCAACCAGGTTCAGCAGGCAAGATCTGCCTTTCACAAACCCGAACTGGGTGGGGTCCAGAGTTTGGAGGTTACCAATATCTTTGTTTATGAATTCCATGATGATATGTTCCATGGCCTTGCAGACCAGGCTTGTCAGGCTAATAGGGCGATAATTCCCAGGATCAGTGGTGGCTCCTCCTTTATGGAATGGGATAACTATTGCTGTGCACCATTCATGGGCACAAAGCCTGACGTGAGGCTATGATTGAACATTGGTGCTTAGGTGGGGAGCCAGTTCATTCTCAAGTTCATGTAAAACACAGCCTGGGATGTTATCTGGTCCTATGGATGCTGTGTTTTTGGCTTTAGAGAGTGCTGCTTTTACCTGTGAAGTTGTGATTACAGGGACTCTGCATTCTTCCTGTATAGATATGGGTCCTTTAGGGGGTGAGAGGGGGGGGGGGTAAAGTTAGCACTGAACCTATCTGCCAGTATGTTGGCAATATCAGTTGGTTCTGTCTAGCTTGAGCATTTTCTGGCTTGTTAAACTTGATTTCTGTATTAGTAGCTGCATTTAGAGCACAACCAAAAGCTGTTTGCTGAATTTCCTGTTTGCACTTAATTTTAAATCGTTTTTTTCTTAAAACTTGCATATTTTCTGTCCTTGACCTAGCACTCTTGTGTGGGGTCATTTACTGCACTGTTATAACTTGATATTACTTGTGAACCTCTGCTATCTCTGTAAAAACAAAAACAAAAAAAAAATCTTGCTTTTTTCCCACTTTTCTGAGAGTTAAAAAAGTTCAGTTACAGGCTTGCTGTTCCTGAACTGTTTGAAAGTTTCTGTGAGGCCATTTTTGCTTGGGCTGAAGGAGGGTCTCTGTGTTCATCAGTGGCAGTGACTAACATTGAGCAGCTTCCCTGCCCCCGTAGAGGTGGTTACTGACTTGAAACTGTAGTTTTATTGGCCACTAGGGGTCATTTCCATAACTCCTTCATCTTCCTCTCTTAAAACCTAGTTGCCTCGTGGTTTGTGCGTCTTTTCAGGCTTGTTGGCTGTTGGTGAAGCACCCTCCAAGAGGAAAAAACGCTGAGAGAAGAAGGGAGCCACTTTTGAGATTTTAAGTATTTTTTCTCTGTTTATTTGCTAAGTTTTTCTGCATAGCTGCCTAGCTTGAGCATTTTCTGGCTTGTTAAACTTGATTTCTGTATTAGTAGCTGTATTTAGAGCACAACCAAAAGCTGTTTGCTGAATTTCCTGTTTGCACTTAATTTTAAATCGTTTTTTCTTAAAACTTGCATATTTTCTATCCTTGACCTAGCACTCTTGTGTGGGGTCATTTACTGCACTGTTATAACTTGATATTACTTGTGAACCTCTGCTATCTCTGTAAAAAAATAAATCTTGCTTTTTTCCCACTTTTCTGAGAGTTAAAAACGTTCAGTTACAGGCTTGCTGTTCCTGAACTGTTTGAAAGTTTCAGTGAGGCCATTTTTGCTTGGGCTGAAGGAGGGTCTCTGTGTTCATCAGTGGCAGTGACTAACATTGAGCAGCTTCCCTGCCCCCCGTAGAGGTGGTTACTGACTTGAAACTGTAGTTTTATTGACCGTTTTGGGTCTATTCCTGCTTCTTTCCAGCCCCTGCTATCAAGCACGCTTTACCGTGCTTTAGCGCAGAGTTGCCACTAGAGCAGCATCGGGCAGCGCCGGTTAAACAAGGTTAAACTCTTTCTGGCTCCAGAAAGTCTGTTCTTCAATTTTTCCCTTAGAACTGCTCTGTTAGGAACCTAAACAGTTTACACCTACACTAAAAAGTGCAGCACTTGTTCCAAATAGCTTTTTCTTCTCAAAAAGCTCAGCACTTGTCTTATAAGCATATCCCTTGTCTTATAAGCATTCTCTTTGCAGGTCAAGCACTCCTATATTATACAAATCTCTCACTAGCAAAACCCCCCAGGAGTGCCCACTTCCCTGCTAAGCCCACTACTTTTCTGTCTCATACCAACTCATAATTCTTTCTAGCATGTCGAAGGGTCAGATGCTGGTGTCCTCTCCTGCCCATTTGGTGAATCTGGGAATTCTGAGACAATGTTACAATTGCCTCATGTACACGGACAACCATCTCCTCCTCCCATGTAACACTAACACTTGTGAGAGATGCAGCTATTTAGCCAGACTGGAGGCTGAGCTCTCTCAACTCAGGACTGGCAAGACCAGGCAGGAGGAGAAGGCAACTACACACACCACAATACCAGTCTCACATAACTCAACCACACCACTGAATCAAACACATAAACACACTAAGACATACTCGGAGGCTCTGAGTAAAATTTACCTAAACAGCAGAGGCCTCCAAAGCAGACACCCAAGCAACTGCAAACTCAATACACCACACAAACAACACATAAACAACAAAATCAGTGTACAAAGCAGTCACTGCCCTTAAGGCCAAATACAACACCAAACATACTTGTCATAGGTGGCTCCATAGTCAGACACACTGACGTCCCGCTCACCAGACTGAGTAAGGAGAAGGTCACAGTAAGCTGCCTGTCGGGGGCTAGAATCCGCCACATAACACAAGCACTCAGGTCTCTCAACAGCAGGTACAAGTACAACTCAGTCATTGTCCACGCTGGTGTCAACGACCTGAGACGTACCTCCTTGGACTACATGAAAAGAGACATTGAGGAGCTCTCTGATTATGTAGCCCAGGCAGGTATGACCCTGACCTTGAGCAGTATCCTACCTTCACCTAGAATGATGCCACAATACAGTGATAAGATGATCAGCTTTAATAATTGGCTTAAATTCTGGTGTCATTCAAAGGGGATCCAATGTCTGTCTGCCTGGGATGACATGCTGGACAAGCCACGCTGCTTCGCAAGGGACGGCTTGCACCTGTCACCCCTAGGCTTCCGGATATTGGCAAAGGCTCTTGCCACCCCATAGTGCCTTTTTAGGCAAGGCTCAAATTCTAAACCTACCACCCTAGAACACAAAAAGTAAAAACTAAGGGTAATGCTGCTCAATGCCAGAAGTCTCAATCTCAAGATGCACGCACTTGAGGCCCTTCTCAGTATGGAGAACATCGATGTCTGTGCTGTGACAGAAACCTGGTTCAAGGCTCCTGAGAGCACCCCAGCACTAGCAGGTTTCACCTCATATCATGCGTTCTGGCCCCAAAATCCGGACAACACCAAGAAAGGAGGGGGGTGTCCATATTCATAAAGGACACCCACACCTCAAGGTTGGTGGCAACGCACGATGCATCGGAGACCATCCAGGTGCAATTAACCATAGGCAAGACTGCTCTGCAATTTGTAGCATGTTACAGGCCACCCTCTCAAACTCAGGAACCTCACATGGCCTTCCTGAAAACAATGGAGGGGATAAATGTATCTCCAAACACCATCATACTAGGTGACTTCAACTACCCTAATATAGACTGGGAACACTACTCAAGCCCAAACACTCTAGCCCAAAGGTTCCTGGAGTTCATAAACTCAAATGCCATGGAACAACTAGTCACCATCCCCACAAGAGGAGAAAACATACTTGATCTCATCATCACGAACATGGGATCACAATGTTCAACACCGGAAGTATACCCCTCACTGGTGAGATCAGATCATAAACTAATCTCGCTGGAGGTCCTCATCCCGCCCCCACCTGAAACAAAAAGACCACAGTGAAACTAGTGTGGTCACCTTTAAGGCCCCTGAGCCAGTGGTAAACATTACTCAAACCGCTGAATCACTTACAAATGCCTTCTACCAGCACCTACAGGACTGCATGGATCAGGCAATCCCAAACAAAACTAAGACTCTTTGTACCAAAGGCAAGCATCCAGTCTGGTGGACCCCAGCCATAAACAAGCTCTACAACAAAAGGAGGAAGCTACTACAAGATGGAGCAAAATCCTTGAAAGGTAAGACACCTTTGATCATTATAAGTAAAAACTAAGAGCTCTCATAAAATCATCCAAGGCAAATTTTGAGAGAAAAATCGCCAAGGATTCAAAAGACAATCATAAGGCCTTCTTTAGCTATGTTAGAAACCTAGGAGGAAACTCCCAGATATGCTCAGAATTAGTTCAAAATGATGTGAAGATTACTGAACCTACACACATTGCCAACATACTGGCTGACAGGTTCACTGCAAACTTCTCCCCAAAAGGAGAGATGTCTATACCAGAGGATTGTAGCCCTCAAACATCTCCAACGCCCAGGTTAGAACTGCTCTCTCCAAAGCAAGAAACACAGCATCCATGGGACCGGATGGTGTCCCCGGCTGTGTGCTCCATGAACTCAATGAGGAATTAAACCCGCAGTTAGGACAGCTGTTTAATCTTAGCCTCACCTCAGGATACGTACTCAAGGAGTGGCGACGGCGACTGTGGTCCCACTTCACAAGGGCGGTGCCTCCACCGACCCTGGAAATTACCGTCCCATTAGCTTGGCAAGCCTTATCTGCAAAGCCATGGAGAGGATCATAATGGAACTCATAAATAAAGACATAGGGAACTTGCAGACTTTGGATCCAACCCAGTTTGGCTTTGTCAAAGGCAGATCATGCCTTTTAAACTTGGTTGACTTTTTCGAGACAGTCACCAAGGCCATTGATGAGGGAAAGGCAGTCCATACAGCCTACCTTGACCTGGCAAAGGCCTTCACACAATACCCCACTCAGGTATCATCAAAAACTCATCAGCTTGAATGTAAACCCATACATCACAAGATGGGTTGCAAACTGGCTAAGTGACAGAACCCACAGGGTCAGAGTTGCTGGAGCCATGTCAGACTCAAAGCCTGTCACAAGTGGTGTCCCACAGGGCTCAGTCCTGGGTCCACTCTTGTTCGGCATCTACTTTTCTGAAGTACAAGCAAACACAGGAGGGTTATGGCTGACAAAGTTTGCAGATGACTGCAAACTGGGCCATAGTCGAAAACACATCTGACACAGATATCCTTCAGAAGGGCCTCACAGAAACGGATAACTGGTGCCAGAGCCATGGCCTAAAGTTAAATGCCAAGAAATGCATAGTCATACCCTTCGGGAAAAACAAGGTTACCCCTAGCTACCATATAGGTGGCAATCCACTGAGCACAGAAGAAGTCATCAGGGATCTGGGGACCCAGGTTGACAGTAGCCTTCGCTTTGACACTCATGTTGCTAAAGTAGTTAGGAAAACCTTCTACATTGCCCACCTGATCATGAAGGGATTCACATCTAGATCAAGGGAGGTCATCGCCCTGTACTCATCACTCATTAGACCTATGATTGAGTACAATGCCCCATCGGAATGTATCTGACAGACACCCTGCAGCAGCTGAAAGGCCCCAACCTCACCAAAAGGATAAAGGGTCTCAAAATATGTCTTATGCTGCCCGACTGAAAGAACTCCAGCTCTATTCAGTCTCATACCGCTTGCTCAGAGGTGACCTGTGCCTGACATATAAGGCCATGTCAAACCCTGATTTGATGAATATGCTTCACCTCAAAAATCTAGATCCCTCAGAACCACAAGGGCGGGAGACTTAAACCTTGACACGGTTATTAATAGAACATGCTGGAGGGACAGATTCATCACCCAGAGACTCCCTATGCTGTGGAACAAAATCCCGGTACATGTGAGGCAGAGCACCTCGCTGGCCTTGTTCAAGAGGAATCTTGACCAATGGATGGGGGATCGCAGATATACCCCAGGGATTACTTCAGTGTCACTGCTTGACAGAGGCACAGCAAAATAATAGGCATAGTTTTATTCAAACTAAAGGGGTGGCGAAAGCCAAATAACTATGGGCTAGGCTTATAAATGCCCTTGGGCAGATAGCCTAGTATGAACCTATGAACCTATGAACCTATGTAATTTTTGTGCCATTGTGCTGTAACTCAGAGCAGATCTGGGTGTTGCCATTGAGATTCTTGACATAGCTATAGAATGCTTTGTGGTTGTCCTTAGAATCAGTGGTAATCTTTTTTTCATAGCTAGCTTTGGAGGATCTTATAAGGGATCTCAGCTTCTTGCTGAGGCTGACCAGGGAGCTCCTCCACTAATGGGATTTTACTCTCTTTTGCATCAATTTCTTCCTTCTGTTGTAGAGTTTGTTTATGGCAGGGGACCACCAGATTGGCTTCCTTTTTTTGAAGGATAGCATGTTGGTTCTGTTTGGGATAGCACGATCCATGCACTCATGTAAGTGCTTATAGAGTGCATTTGTGTAGGATTCAGCAGTCGTAACTGTATTGTTCATCTGCATGGGTGTCATGAAGTTTGCCACTTCTGTCTTAAGAAGCATGAAGATGGCTTTGGAGAAATTTTTTACAATGGTTTCCTTAATGGGGTTGTGGGTGGGATGTGGATATCTAGGGTGATTAGCTTATGGTCAATCTGACCAACTAGGAGTTGACTTCAGGTGTACAACACTGGTCACTGATGCTGGTAATGACCAGGTCTAGGATATTGTTGCCCCTGGTAGGGGTGAGTTAAGTTGATCTAGGGCATTAGAATTTATGAATTCCAGAAAGTGCTGAGTGAAGGAGTTGGTACATGAGTAGTTTTCCAAGTTAATGGTGGGGTAGTTGAAATCGCCCAGTATTAGGGTGTTTGGTTGAACCCTAATATTTTCCAGTATATCAAGAAAAGAGGAGTGGGAATCTTGGGCATGTTGGGGGATCTCTAGCAAGCTGCAATTTGGATTGCAGTTTTGCCCAGAGTTAGTTGTGCTTGGATAACCTTGGCTGCATTATGCTGAGCAACTAGCCTTGAGGTGTTGATATCCTTAATGAATATGGACACACCTCTGCCTTTGGTGTTCCGGCCCATGGTAGATGGCTGAAAACTGTGGTATGGGTTATAGCCTGGTAATACAGGGGTGCTCTCTGCAGCCTTGAACCAGGTCTCAGTCACTGCACATACATCGATGTTCTCCATTTTAAGGAGTGCCTCGAGTGAGTGCATTTGGAGATTTAGACTTTTAGCATTGAGTAGCATTACCCTCAGTTTTTGCTTGCCTGTTCCTGTTAATGTGGTGAATTTGTCATTTGAACCCTGCCTAAAAAAGGCACTATAGGAGCAGCAAGAGCCTTTGCCAGTATCCGGAATCCCAGGGGTGACAGGTGCAGGCCATCTCTGGCAAAGCATCATGGTCTGTTGACCATGTCATCCCAGGCAGATACTGGATCCCCTTAGAATGACACCAGAAGCTTAGCCAATTGTTGAAGTCAATCATTTTGTCCTTGTACTGCGGTATTATTTTAGGTGATGGCAGGATGCTACTCAGGGCTAGGGTCATACCTGCCTGGGATACAAGATTGGAGAGTTCTTCCATGTCCCTTTTTATGTAGTCCAGAGAGGTACGTCTCAGGTCATTCACACCAACATGGACAGTCACAGAGTCATAGTTGTACTTGTGGAGTGACCTGAGTGCGTGGGTTATGTGGCAGATCCTGGCACCAGACAGGCAGCTGACAGTGATCTTCTCCTTGTTTAGCCTTGTGAGTGGGACTTCAGTGTGCCTGACTATAGAATCACCTATGACTACTGTGTTGGGTACGTTGTTTTGCCTTATGGGCTGTGGTTGAGTGGCACACTGAGTCTGTGGGCTATGTGTCATTTGGGTTGTGTTGTTGGTGGGAGTTTGCTTGCATTTCTGCTTTGCAGGTCTCTGTTGCTTGAGCAGATTATTATTGAGATCCTCCGCAAATTTTTTTGTGCTTCTATGTGTGGATTTTGGTGGTCTAGGTTTAGTGGAACTATGTGATGAGTGTGGTGTGGTGCAAGTGTTTACCTTCTCCTCTTGACTATCAAGTTCAGTCTTGGTTGGAGAGAGATTTACCTCCAGTTTGGCTAGATAAGTGCATCTCTCACAGGTTGTAGTGTTGGGTGGTTGGAGGAGAGGGTTGTCTGTGTATATAAGGCAATTGCTACATTGCCCCAAGATGCCTCGATTCATCAGATAGACAGGAGAGAACACTGGGAGCTGACCCATGGACATGCCTGAATAAAAAAATTATTTTCCTCTAGACAAGTGAGGAAAGTGAGTACAAGATCAGTTTTTCTCTAAGCAAGTGAGGAAAGTAAGTACCAAAACTGTTTTCCCCTAGGTAATAAGGAAGGGTGAGTGCTGTAGTCATTTGTAGTTTATTTAGTGCTTACAAGTTCTGAACAAGTGCTGAGCACGGATAAGCAAATTCAAGTGCTAAAACTAAGAATCTGTATCTGGATCTTGTTGTAGATAGGCTACCTAGTGCTTACCACTCCCACTGATAAGCTAGAAGGCTTCCCTCCAACACAGAAAGGCTTGGGGGCACAGAAGCTTACAAACATTCCTAGATACAGCAAATCTGTATCTGGACTAAACTAATTACAGGGAAGGTGGGAAGCAAGCACAAATGCAGGCTTTTAAACCAGAAAGTTGAAAAGGATGGAAAAACTGCCCAAATGGCCAATAAACTACAATTTCTGGGCCAGAAACCACTCTTGCGGTAGATAGGCTACCTAGTGCTTACACTCCCATGGATAAGCTAGAAGGCTTCCCTCCAACATAGAAAGGCTTGGGGCACAGAAGTTTACAAACAGTCCTGGATACAGAAAATCTGTATCTGGATTAGACTACTTACAGGAAAGGCAGAAAACAAGCTTGGAATTTATATATATATATATATATATATATATATATATATATATATATATATATATATATATATATATATATTTTTTTTTTTTTAGTTAAGTGGGTTGGCTTTCTCAAGAAGTTCTCTTTGTAGTAGAAAGAATGAGCTAATGACAGTAGCAAAAACACTTTAAATGCAATGCAAGCTAACACACTTGAGTGTGTAGCAATATTAAGGCAAATACAGTTGAAATAAATGCAGATATGTTAAAAATGACAAAAACAAGTCTATGAAAAATCAAATAAGAACACTTGAACACTTAAACGCACACAGAACAGCAAATTAAAGTTATGTAAGAGCAGCTCAAGAAACTATAAGTCTTTTTTTTTGTGGAGAGGGAGGGAACACAGCAGATTAAAATGCTATAGGGGATGTGCTTCCCAAGTGCTCTCTCTGTACACAGCAGAGGAGATGGGACTGGTAGGAGTGTCTGAAATCAAAATATGATCTCACTATGCTCAGTTGAGTGAGCAAATGAGATGCACCCAGTAGGAGTGTCCAAAAACTGATTTAGAGCAGGGGTGGGTAATCCCAAAGCCACCAAGATTAATACCACAACAAGAACAGGGTGGGGGAGTGGGAGAGTAACTGCAGCTAGAGACAGGGAGTATTATCTCCCTGTATTATATTATATATAACAATTATCTACAAATTTCTAATCTTAAATAAGTGCAGAGAAAAGTATACTTAAATCAGCTTTTGTCAGTTGATTTATGCAGGTGAATCTCAGCAGCCAACCACTCGGAAGATGAGCAGAATGATTAAAAAATGTGACCAGCACAGATTATCATGCAAATAGAAACCCCCAGGCTAAGTTAACACAGAATTTCAAAAGCAATCTAACAACTTTCGGTGTATCCAGATGGCTACACTTTTTCACACTTCAGGCAACTAGCTGCAGCTAGAGACAGGGAGTATTATCTCCCTGTATTATATTATATATAACAATTATCTACAAATTTCTAATCTTAAATAAGTGCAGAAAAAGTATACTTAAATCAGCTTTTGTCAATTGATTTATGCAGGTGAATCTCAACAGCCAACCACTCGGAATGTGTCAGCTAATAAAATATTTAATATTTAGCAGAAATGATTAAAAATATAAAACAGTAATTCTGAATAAACAAACAGAGCTCAGTCATCAGGAAAATGAAATCAATACTATAGGATAGAAATGTAACAGTTAGAAAAACTCTAACTGATCTAATGATTAGTTATAATTTTTTATCTGACTAAAGAACATTGTCCCTGGTCTAAACTAAATTACTACAACAGAGAAAGGCAGGCTTACAGATCTCGATGAGTCTTTTGGGTATCCACTGCACAGTACATCTGTAACAGCCACTACTGTAACTGATGGCTGACTTCTGGCAACAGACTTCAGCAGGTTCTGTTATAGACTAGCCTAATTGTCAAGTGTTCCAGTTCTAATTTTCATTTCATATTTTTACATTCAACCAACAGCTGTTTTCTAAAAGTTCCTTCCTGTCTTTCAGTTTCTGGCAGTAACACATAGCAACTGTCAATATTCTGATGACATCTTCTTCTGATCAATTGAATCTGAGACAGTTTGCCTTTAGAATCTCTCTTCATAAATATGCACAGTTAGAAATTCAAAATGACACTGTTCAAGTCTTTGAAGCATTCTGTACAAACAGATCATAAATCAACATGAAAGAACTTGTTTACAATATCATTGCTAGTTATGCTGCTGTATAATGATAGGTTAGTCTGAAATTATGTATAAAATCTCAGCCAGACATGCTAGCACAAATAACATTGCCTACTTTCTTCACATTTCTCCTCTATGTCTCAAGCACAGTTTTCAAGTGATCTTTGAAAAACAATGCTTGAGAAAAATGGGTCTGTCTGGGAATATCAACTCACTCCTCTCCTAGACATCCCTTTGCATTGGCATTATTAACCCCACTGCAGTGTTTTCTCCTTCTCAGGAAACTTAGCTGCTCCCACCCCATAATTTGATGCATCTACCTGGACAACAAACTCTTCATTATAATCCAGGCTGGCCAACACAGGGGGTCCTCCCAAAATCTCCTTAATTTTTTTGAATGCCTGTTTGCAATATGTGGTTTATTCTACCATAACCATTTTATTTTTCTAATTGGGTCAGTAAGGGGTGCAGCCATTGTACCACCACTGGGCACAAATTTTCCACAGTACCCCACTGTCCATAGAAATGCTCTATATTGCTTTTTTGCAACTAGAACTAGCCATGCTTGAATAGCTTCCACCTTGGCAGATTCTGGTCCAATCCTACCACTCCTCACTTTGTGTCCTAAGTACGAGACCTTTACCATACCCACCTGACACTTATTAAGTTTAATGGTTAGTCTTGCTCTTTTAAACAGGTCTGCAAATGCCCATAGCACAGTCTTTAATGTGGAGTTTTACCACTCTACGAGACCATTAGTCTAGGGATAGTAGGGGGTGGTCTGTAATTGTTTCACCCCACAATGCTTCCACAAACAAGTCAGCAGATCTGACATGAAGCTGGTATCAGCTGAAGCTGTAACTAAGGTTGAAATCATTGCTTCCTTAGCCAGGTTGGGAAGCACTAGTCCTCTGGCTTCACATTCCTTGGCAAACTGATTCTTTGTCAGATTATTATAGTCTTCTGCTGACATCTTTGCCTCCTATCATTGAGTACCTAACTAAACTGTGGTGAACTGAGATTCTGTATGTTTACTTAGTGGCTGTGAAGAGTGCACACTCTAATGACAACTACCCACAGGCTATGGAAGTCCATTTAAAAATCCCACACCACTGGTACCAATTAATGTGGCATCCAAATAATGGATGGAATTCATTAAAGCCTACACGGAGTGATTCTCCTTGAAGGAATAGTGTTGCATCCTAAATACAGAACATGGCTGCTGAGCGATCCAGGAAGCAGGGCTGAGGGGCATGCATGAGTGTGCAGACACAGAGGTGTCTGCGGAATGCAAATCACCTCATAAGCTAGTGAAAACCATGAAAATGAGGTTGATTTGTGTTCCAGTAAGCAGAAAGGCACCAGAGTAGGTGCCGTGTTAGTGCAAAAAATGTATGTGGATACAAACCTTGTACCGGACTACAAAAATCACACAGGGGCTGTAAAAGCCTAGAAAAAAGGGTGGATATAGTACTGTGGGCATGCAAATTGCCAACACTATGACCAGTGAGTCCTGAAAGCAATGCAAATGATTAAAAATCAATATTTTTTTCATACATATATTACATTTGCCTGGCGCTGTGTGCCATGCAAACAATGCCATTATGGGAAAAAAAAAATAAAAAGTGTAAAAAAATCAAAAGTACACATTTGCAATATAATGCATTATAGTTCCAAGGATGCAGAGTATAACAATGGCAGGCGTTAGTGGTTGCTATGGAGGCAGGCCCTGGAGTAGAGCAGTATCCAGGGTATACTCAATTAGTTGTATGTAAATTAGCTGGGGTTATTGAATTGCAAAAAAAGCACCAGTGTCCACAGATACAACCCATGGTCAGGCTAGAACCATGTAGGTAGTGGTAGAACAGGTAGCTGACATCAAAAAGGTTGGGTCACAGTATGCTAATGCAGATTGGAGCTCAGTGGCAACTGTTTGTGCTCAGCTAAGCATGTTTGTGTGGTGCACCCCACTGCTTAGCAGTGAAAGAAATAGGAAAAAAAGTAAAAACAAATAGCATGGGAAAACCAATCAGGTAGAAATTACTTATAAGCCCCATTCAACAGACATTGGCCCATTCAAACCTGCAATGATATACCTATCAGGTAGAATGCAGCCTAATGAGCCAATCACACAGGCTGCAACTGCAGCACACCACTATAAAATATGCATGAACCCTACAATCTGATTTTCTCACATACGCTGTAGCATTGGAGTACACACTTGGGAATTTTAACTGACAAAATACTAGGGGCTGCTCCTCTGCTACATCTGTATGTGTTTGAGGCTCAGGTCAATAAAGATGATGATGGTGACAATTGGTCCAGACTGAGAAGGAGAAGAGAGTTCAGGCCCAGGGTGACCTTCCAGGGGCTACATGAGTTGAAGATTGTAAGAGCACTACAGGGTGGACAGGGACATACTGCAAAAACCCACTGAGCTCTGATGCCCTCAACTTTGATCCAACAGAGGGGAACCCATCCCAGTGGAAATAAAGGTATGTGTAGCCCTTAGATAATTAGCTACATGTACTTTTCAAAGACAAACTGGGGATATAATGGGGGTCTAACAGGCATCTGCATCCAGAGTATTTCACCAGTTCCTGGATGTCATACAAGCGCATGCCAGTGAGCATATTTATTTACTCCACCCCCCTGAGAAGGGGGTCATCAATATGCATCTCTTCCACCATGTACCACACTACCCTTAGGTACTGGGTGCCATAGACTGCACTCATGTGCATATAAAGCACCACCCGGTGAAGAGGGTAGGGTCTACGTCAACCATAAGAGATGTCATTCCATCAACTGCCAGGTCATGTGCAATTCCCAGGGCATTATCATGAATGTGTGTGTGCTGTAAGCCCTGGCAGCTATCATGACTCCCACACCTGGCATTCCTCACAGCTGTACCAGAAGTTTGCCGAGGGGGGCATCCCATATAGGTTCATAGGTTCATAGGTTCATAGGTTCATACTAGGCTATCTGCCCAAGGGCATTTATAAGCCTAGCCCATAGTTATGTGGCTTTCGCCACCCCTTTAGTTTGAATAAAAACTATGCCTATCATTTTGCTGTGCCTCTGTCAAGCAGTGACACTGAAGTAATCCCTGGGGTATATCTGCAATCTCCCATCCATTGGTCAAGATTCCTCTTGAACAAGGCCAGAGAGGTGCTCTGCCTCACATGTACCGGGATTTTGTTCCACAGCATAGGGAGTCTCTGGGTGATGAATCTGTCCCTCCAGCACGTTCTATTTATAACCGTGTCAAGGTTTAAGTCTCCCGCCCTTGTGGTTCTGAGGGATCTAGATTTTTTGAGGTGAAGCATATTTATCAAATCTGGGTTTGACATGGCCTTATATGGCCATCTACTGGGGGATGCTGGCTATGCACTAGAACCATGGATGATGACACCCATCAGAAATGTACAGACACCTACTGAAGAATGCCATAATGAGGCACACGCACAAACTAGGAACATCGTAGTACATGTGTTTGGGCTGCTCAAGTCGCAGTTCCGCTTGATATATCTGGTGGAGCCCTGCAGTACTATCCAGCCACATGTGCACACATGTTCACAGTCTTTGCCATGCTACACAATATGAACCTGTGGAAACAGCTGCGACAGGAATATTACAGGGAAGGGACACACAGCCCCCCACCAGTGCCAAGTTCCCCACAGCCACAGAGGAACCATCTGACCTTATCCCTATAGGCAGATGTAGGTGTGCCCAGTATGCCCTGGCCTTGGCAAAGCGGCAATGCATTGCACATGCACTGACAACCTAGGGACCTAGGGACTGACACCTCACTCCGACTCACATACATAGTAAAAAGGATGCCAGCCACACCACACATCCTGTATGTTACCATGTACTGGCTGTGTACGTCATGCATCAGAGAGAGAAAGACAGCCATGAAGCACTGTTATCTCAACCTCTGATGGCACAAGGTAAGTCACTCTTCTTTACAAAAATGAATGGGGTAGTAGACTCTGGTAGCATATGTATGGACCTGCTGCATGTATCCAAGGGAATAGAGTGGGCTACCACGATAGCTGCAGACAACTGACAGCTATGTGAGACAGCAGGAACTCTCCATCCAATACTGCTGACCCTTAATATGCTGTAGGCCCCATGCCAGCAAAACCCAATTCACTATGTGAGGGAAAGACATACAGTGGAGTCACAGGACAAATGCTTGACTAACAATGCTAAAGTCCCCTACCCCCAACACACACATGTCCCCATAAAACTGCAGTCCCAGTATGTGCTCAAGGTAATAGCACCAGACCACAGAATCCCTGCGCTGTCCCAATCTACCTGGTGACATGTACCATTTCTCCAATATGCAGGGGTCAAAGTGCTATGTTTTTCTGTGGTTGATAGTGTCAGGAAGTAAACTGCACTGTCTGATGGCTGTCATGGCTTGGCGGATAAGTACATTATCATGGCTGAGGGGTACATGATTCAAGACTTCCTGCACCTACTGTTTTGCATGAGAGCCACACCTAGGGTAGGAGTTCTACAGACTGTCCATGTACTAGTATTTCTTACTGCAAGAAAGCTGGACAAAGACAGACACAATAGAGGGACTGGGGACCATGGATATGGACACTACACAGCCCTCTGTAACCTAGACAGTGGCTAGTAGAACAGCAGGTTGTAACAAGTCAGTGTAGCAGCAGGATATTAAGGCTGTCACATAACTGTGTCAGTACTTACAACAAGTCAGTAGACACCGCCCATACCCCACAAATGTACAGAGTTTAACAGAATGTCCACATTTATGGCTCATATATCTGTTCCATTTGTCAAAACAGTTTTCTGGCAAATTATTGGTAAATGACTAAAGGTTGCTGTGAGAAACTAATAACAGACAGGTGAGATGCAGACTTCATACCCATTGGAAAATGCATGCTAATACAAAACCATTCCACCAACTGTCCAAGTTTGTAAGAGCAATATTAAAATCCTGTCCCCATGTTTGGGCCTATGTCTCAATGTTATATATGGCCCTGTCCACGTTAATGGCTGTAAGAGTGTAAGAGGTTTGGGTAACATGTAGCCTTATAATAACAGTACAAGACAAAATGTCTGAGGACCAGAGCAGACGTATGGAGCACTATGGTGGACAACCTGCAAAACAGGTACAGTCAAATGTGTGAAGTCTTAACCCTGTGTGTGGTGTTACATCTCTTACCCCAGTCACAGCATACCTACAACTACATAAAGTAGCAACTGTGGGCAAAGCCAGGAACTGAAGCAGAGCAGGACAAAGGCCCACATAAAAGGAGAAGGAAGAACTACTCTACAGACTAATGTACAAAGTGCAGTATACAACAGTTTGTGTAGTAGCATAAGTTCCCTGCAGTGTATGCTGTTGGTAACCCAAATGTCTGAAAACATTTCCTCACATCAATCTATAGTTATCTGGCAGTGATGTACCAAGCATTTACAGTGCTGTGTAAAATATACCAGACATATTGTGCAAAACTCTGTTCAGACCAATACACGCTGTACACACCCTACATATGGGTCAGATATTACAGATACCACACAGCCAGGAAATCTCTCAGGCAGTATATCAGGGAGGTGCTGTACTGTTCCACCAGGTACAACAGACAATTGGCTGTAGCACAAAAAATCCTGGACTGGAGTACAGGTATTTCTGGCCTGGAGTCCCATTGTAATTAATGATGGTCATACCGGGCATGCTCCTACACTTAGCTAATTTCAGCCTATGTCTGAACCCACATGTCACTATTGAACTGTGATGTCCATATATCTATGCGCATACAGAGAGCTATGTATACCTCAACTGTCTCTCCCTATCTCCAAAAGACATATTGCTTTTTATTTGTTGTATTTTGTATTATTTTATTGCCTTTTTCTATTTTGAATACTGTGATTTGTTTTCTTTACCTTGTGTTTTACTTGCATTCTGCTTTTAATTGCATATCAAAACTTGAAAAGAGACCACAGCTCTGTCTCTTGTGAGTCACACAGAAATCAGAACAGATCAATTAAGGAGTCACACATAAGATAGAACAAGTCAGTTAAGGTTAATCATCTGTGAACTGAGGGGGTGGAGCTAGGAACTAAACCTTCTATTTAAGGGGTAAAATAAAACATTTCAGAGCTTTACTAGAAAGGCTCACCCAGACTCTGCTACACTTTACTGTGAGAGAAAGGTTAGTTTGCTTTTTATTTGTTGTATTTTGTATTACTTTATTGCCTTCTTCTATTTTGAATACTGTGATTTGTTTTCTTTACCTTGTGTTTTACTTGTATTCTGTTTTTAACTGCATATCAAAACTTGAAAAGAGACCACAGCTCTGCCTCTTGTGAGTCAGGCAGAAATGTTTTTCTCTACCGTCCCACCCGATTACTGTTGTGTTGTTAAATACCACTGTCTTTGTAGTTGCCTGCCCCTTATGTTAATTTGACCATATATCTCATTTCCTCTTTGCTTTTACTGGCTTGTGTGAGTAAGCGCAAAATTATAATTTTGTGAAATCACTCCCCTTCAACTATTTAAATTTATTGCCCATCCTGCTGTATTCTATAGTACCAGAATACAAAAGTGACCACCCCTTTCATTCTATCTTGCTGTTTTAAACATAGTGACTCTCCTCTAAAACTTAACTTTTTAGACAGGAAAAACGTAAGTTACTTACTTTCACATCAAACTCCTCTAGTGCACACTGAAGTGTTTAGGGTAAACCATTTTTTTCCATCTTACCTGTAAGCGTCCCTGTGACTAGCACTTGCTCTAAATCCTGCTGGAAGGTACTAGGAAGCCTTAAGCTGATACAAGCACTCAACTCCCCTTGTAAATAAGGAGAAATTAATTGTAGGCACTAAACAGCCTATAATTGCAAAGTACCTTGCTAAGTTAAGGGAAAATAGCTCTTGCACTTAAAAAAATGCACCAAACCAGGCATGTCCAAGGGTCAGCTTCAAGTGATTTCTGCTTTCCACCTGGTGAATCTGGGCATACTGAGGCAATGCAGCAATTGTCTCATGTACACAGATAACCCTCCCCTCCTACCACCCAACACTACAACCTGCGAGAGATGCACTTACATAGCCAAACTGGAAGCAAAGCTTTCCCCACCCAAGATTGTGCTAGGCAGTCAAGAGGAGAAGGTTAACACCCGTACTACACCTCAAGCAACACATAGCCCTTCTAAACCCACACCACCAACACCCTCACATAGCAACACTATACCCTTATATGCAGAGGCCCTTAACAGTAACCTGCCCAAGCAACAAGGATCTCTGAAGCTGAAATGCAAACAAACACTAATCACAACAAAAGTGTCACATAGCTCACAACACCAGTGTGCCAGCCAAGAGCCCCTAAGGCAAGACAACGTACCCAACACTTTAGTCATAGGTGACTCTGTAGTCAGGCACACTGATGTCTCACTCACCAGGCTGAACAAAGAGAAAATTACAATCAGCTGCCTGTTGGGTACCAGGATCCACCACATAACCCATGCACTCAAGTCACTCCACAACAAGTACAAATATGACTCTGTCATGTCCATGTTGGAGTGAATGACTTGAGACGTACCTCCCTGGACTACATGAAAAGAGACATGGAAGAGCTCTTGGATAATGTGGCCCAAGCAGGTATGACCCTAGCCCTGAGTAGCATCCTGCCTTCACCCAGAATGATACCATAGTATAAGGACAAAATGATTGACTTCAACAATTGGCTAAGCTTCTTGTGTCATTCAAAGGGGATCCAATATATGTCTGCCTGGGACAACATGATCGACAGACCATGACACTCTGCCGGAGATGGTCTGCACCTGTTGCCTCTGGGATTCAGGTTACTGGCTAAGACTCTTGCCAACCCTATAGTGCCTTTTTTAGGCAAAGTTCAAAGGACAGAACCACCACTGTAACAGGTACTAACATGCAAAATCTGAAGGTAATGCTACTCAATGCTAGAAGTCTAAACCTCAAAATGCACTCCCTCGAGGCATTCCTAAAAATGGAGAACATCGATATCTGTGCAGTGACTGAGACCTGGTACAAAGCTCCATACAGCACCATTGCAATATCAGGCTACACCTCTTTCCACACTTTTTGGCCACCAAACCAGGACCAAATCACTAAAGGTGGAGGAGTGTCCATATTCACCAAGGATATTCACACCACCAAACTAGTTGCTCAACACAATGCATCTGAAATTCTGCAGGTGCAACTAACACTAGGTCAGACTGCAATCCAAATTGTAGCTTGCTACAGATCTCCCGCCATGCCCCAAGATTCTCACTACACCTTCCTAAACATACTGGAAAATATTAAGATACAACCAAACACCCTAATACTGGGTGATTTCAACTACCCTGCCATTAACTGGAAAAACTACTCAAGTACCAACACTTTTGCCTAACGGTTCTTGGGATTCATAAATTCCAAAGGCCTGGATCAACTAATCCATAGTCCCTCCAGAGGCTCCAATATCCTAGACGTGGTCATTACCAACATGGGAAATTGATACTCCACACCAGTGGTCACCCCCATGTCGGTCAGCTTTGACCAAAAGCTAATCACCCTTGACATCCACATAATTCCCCACCCACCAGTAAGGAAACCTCCGTAAAAAATCTTCTCCACAACCAACGTCATGCTACTCAAGTCAGAAGTGACAAACTTAATGATACCCACGCAGAAGGGAAGTGAAAGTTTGACTGATGAATCCTACACTAACGCTCTGTATGAGCACATCCACTCATGCATGAATTGTGCTATCCCAACTAGAACCAAGCCACTCTCCTCCAAAAAAAAGGAATCCAATCTGGTGGTTCCCTGCCATAAACAATCTTTACAACAAAAGGAAGAAACTATTGCAGAAAAGAGGAAAATCCCAGGATGCAAAAAACTCCCTTACCAGCCTCAGTAAGAAGCTGAGATCCCTCATAAAATCCTCCAAAATTAGGTACGAAAATAAAATTGCCAAAGTTTCCAGAGACAGCCACAAGGCGTTCTATAGCTATGTCAAGAATCTAAATGGCAATGCTCAGATCTGATCTGAGCTACAACAGAATGGCATTAAATATAATGATCCCAAGGATATTGCCAATGTCCTGGCAGATCAATTCAGTGTCATCTTCACCCCCCTCTCACCCCCTAAAGGGCCCATCTCAATATCAAAAGATTGCCAAATTCCGGTAATAATGGCCACACAGGTAAAACATGCACCCTCCAAAGCTAAGAATACAACATCCTTGGGACCAGACGACATCCCAGGCTGTGTACTACATGAACTATAAAATGAAGTGGCACTTCACCTAAGTGTCATGTTTAATCATAGCCTCACCTCAGGCTTCATGCCCACTGATTGGGGCACAGCTACAATTATCCAACTCCACAAGGGGCGATCCACCTTGAATCCTGGGAACTACCATCCCATCAGTCTAACAAGCCTGATCTGCAAGGCCATGGAACATATTATCATGGAACTTTTAAACAAAGACATTGACAACCTTCAAACACTGGACCTCACCTAGTTTGGGTTTGTGAAGGGTCCATCTTGTCTCCTGAACCCGATTGACTTCTTCAAATCAGTCTCCAGAGCTGTGGACAAGGATAAGGCAGTCTACACAGCCTCTCTGGACCTAGCCAAGGCTTTCATTATGATTCCCAACTCTGGAATCATAGATAAATTTACTAAGCTGGGCATTAATCCCTACATCACTTGATGGGTTGCCAACTGGCTTACTGATAGAGCCCACACAGTAAAAGTAGCCAACTCCAAATCCAGCTCCAGACATGTGACAAATGTAACACCTCAGGGTTCAGTCCTGAGACCACTCTTGTTTGGAATCTACTTCTCTGAAGTACAGGCCAACACTAAGGGACTCTGGCTAACAAAGTTTGTCGATGACTGCAAACTGGGAGCCATTATTGAATCCCCAAATGATGTGGATATTCTACAAAAGGGCCTTACAGAAAAAGCTGCTTGGTGCTAGAGCCATGGGCTCAAGCTCAATGCCATGAAATGTATAGCTATCCTCTTTAGGAAAAAACATGTACCCATGAGTTACCACATAGGTGGCAGTACTAAACACTGAAATTTGTGATAAGAGACTTAGGGACACAGGTGGACAGTGGTCTCACCGTCGATAAACACATCACCACAGCAGTCAGGAAATCCTTCTATGTGGCACACCTCATCACTAAGGGATTTTCATCCAGAAAAAAAGGAGGTCATTGTTCCACTATAATCATCCCTCATTAGACCAATTATAGAATACAATGCTCCTTTTGGTATGTACCTCTTAAGACATCTGCAACAACTGTAAAGGCCACAGAAATACATCACTGAAAGAATCACAGGCCTAAAGCAGATGCCCTATGCTGACCATCTAAAAAAACTCCAGCTGTACTCTATCGCATATCGTCTACTCAGAGGCGATCTCTGCTTAACATACAAGGCCATGTCAAACCCAGAGCTGTTGGACATGCTACACTTAAAGAAATCCCAATCTTTCAGAGCCACACACTCCAGGGATCTAAACCTTGTCATCACAAAGAACAAAATATGCTGGAGGGATAGGTTCCTGACCCAGAGTCTCCCCAGACTCTGGAGTAGACTGCCCATACATGTCAAGCAGAGCGCCTCTTTGGCCCACTACAAAAGGAACCTTGGTGATTGGTGGGAGATAGAAAATTCACCCTGGGGATCACGTCAGTCGCCCTGCTAGACAGTGGTCCAGGGAAGTAATTATTGTGCAAAGAAATAGCAAGGGAATTGTTATAGCTAGGCTTGTATAGGCCCTAGGGCTGATAGCCTAGTACCAACCTATGAACCTATGAACCTTTATCTATCTGTATGTGGCACATATAAGATACATTTGGATCTGTTGAGTTTAATATAGACACATATATACAGGTCACATATACAGTGTGTGTGTGTGTGTGTGTGTGTGTGTGTGTGTGTGTGTGTGTGTGTGTGTGTGTGTGTGTGTGTGTGTATGTTTGTGTGTGTGTGTATATATATATATATATATATATATATAGAGAGAGAGAGAGAGGCAGACAGAGGGGGAAGAGAGAGAGAGAGAAGGAGAAAGAGGCATAGTGTGATGTAGTGCTACAGCTACTTGTACACCAATTGTAACCAGTGGCATGTGCAAATAGTATGGTGAGCTGTAGTGTGTAATAGTAAGTGGGTAGGGGTTCTAATCTCACATCAGCTGCCATGTGTGTCTCTGTATATATTCCACATACAACAGACTGCACATGCCAAACAGGCATATGTCTATGCAATGGTCACTCATTTTATGGCCTGTAACTGATGTCCTCAACAACAGTGGTCTCCGTGTCATCAGCTGCTGATGTCATCCACCCCGACAGCAGTGGCGGACACTATCCAAATCCATAAGCTCTGTGTCACATGTGATAACTGCATAGTGTTATAGTGTATACAGCTAGATAGGTAGTGGATCTAATCCCAGAAAAGGTGACTCAATATGTGTGTTGGTGTGTGTGTGTGTGTGTGTGTGTGTGTGTGTGTGTGTGTGTGTGTGTGTGTGTGTGTGTGTGTGTGTGTGTGTGTGTGTGTGTGTGTGTAAATATATCCCCTTGCAGCTGTGTGCAGTTCCTGCCTATGTATGTGCAATACTAATACATTTTAAAACCTGTGCCTAACTGTGACCTCCCCCCCCCATTGGCTTACTTTACATGGCCTGCTAATGTCATCAGCCTTAGATGCATTGTTAGACACTTTCCAAATATATAAGGTCTGTGATGCATGCGATAAGTATGTAGCACTGCAGTGTATACAAGTAGATAGGCAGGGATTCTTATCCCAACAATGATAACTCAGTGTATGTAACTATATCCCCCTGCAGTGGTGTGTATGTCTCAGCTATGTGTGATCAATGCATTTTAAGGACTGTTCCACCTTGTTAATCCCCCACTGGGTTACTTTACAGGGCCTGATGGTGTCATTCATCTTAGATGCTCTGTTAGACACTCTCCAGATGCATAAGCTCCATGGCACATGCAAGTACATAGCATTGAAGTATGTAACTAGATATGTAGGGGTTTTAATCTCACAACTGGCAACTTTGTGTGTGTTTGCATGAGACATATCCCCTTTTACCATGTGGCTGCCTTATGTGTGCAATGGTTATACCATTTTGAGAGCCTGTTTCACCCTGTTAATCCCCTCATTGGATTACTTTACAGGGCCTGCTGGTGTCATGCACTTTAGATGCACCATTAGACACTCTCCAGGCACATGAGCTCTGTGGTGCATGCAATGTGTATATAGTTTTATAATGTATGTAATTATATAGGTAGGGATTATATTCCCACAAAAAGGAACCTTGTGAGTGTATCTGTGTCTGGATGCATAGCCCCATACAGCAGTGTGGCTGTGTTAGGCTCACTAACAACCCCTTAGAGCAAGACATCTGGATAAAGCCATACAGAAAAGTAGGACAAAGCACAAATAATAGGGGAGCAGTTTTTAAATATTGCTGTTACAAACAAAGAAAGTTGATAGCATAACAGGTTGTGCATTAGTATGAATTTTCTGAAGGTTATGAAGTCTGAAAATAAACTATCTGTCATTAGTGTCTAACTTCAGTCTTTAAAGATTTGCCACTAATTTGCCAGAAAACCACAATGTTATGAAAAACAGACCAAAAATATGTTACAGACATCAGGACATTCTGCAGAAATCTGAACAGGTGAGCAGTATGGACACCACCTGTCCCACCTTGCAGGTTGCAGTCCATGTTTGTCCAGGTGTGACCTGTGAAAACAACTCAAACAATACAGAGGTCCAAAGAGTGTAGGACAACAAACATTTCCTAAAGTTGTGTAATAGTTGCATAAAGCAGTTATTGTATATCAGAAACACCTTAATGTTATGACAAATAGCATAAGCTATGGAAATGTGACAAAAATAAGCTGTCATACTGGAAGACCAAGAGAAGTCCTGTCCATTGCACTTGCCATGGGTATGGCTTGTCATGCCAACTCTCACGATACTACAAGAAGTGTCCCACATTGCACATTTCATAAGCTGGCAACCCTACTCTGTGTTGCCTATCTGTGCAATATGTAAACATGTGGAGGCCCTGTGAGTATCTTCTGCCCCCCAGTGACCCGCAGGTATCTAGGCATGAATACTAACTGCCACCACCCATATTTGGAGGTACTGCCTAAGGCTGTGGTGAATGTAAGTTATGAGCTGTCTGTCATTCACCCACCCACTGATGTTAGCACACTGCAAAGGGGTCTTATATCGGGCATAGAATGGTGGCAAGGTCCTGGCCTCAAGCTGAATGTAGAAAACAGTACCATCATACCATATGGCAAGGACATGGCCCCACTTTTTACTATATCAATGGTAACCCCATAAACACACAACCTGCATAGAGACCTGGGCATTCAGGATGATAACACTATTGCATTCAACCATCAAGTAGAGGCAGTGGTCAGAAAAGCCTTGTACATGGTTCACCACATAGGTAAAGGAAGTGCATTCAGAAAAAAGGTGGACATTATCTCTGTAAAGTCCTCAGTCAGTACAACAATAATTTAGTATCATGGCCCATTTGATATGTACCTATCCAGACATCTGCAGCAACTAGAAAGGTGATAGTAATACCCACAAAGGTAATCCATGGCCTCCAACACTTGTTTCATGCAGACAGCCTTGAATCAGTAGTGCCTCACTTGGTATTGGACAGGTTGCCCACAGGTGGGCTGTGGCATGCCTTGATGGCAATGCTGTGCCTGCCTTTCAACAGTTGGCTCATATATGTGAGTCTATCTCTTCCCCCATTATCAGCATGACAGGCCTGAATCTGATATGCAACATCAACAAAACCTGCTGGAGAGACAGATTTGTCTCCCAGAAGCTGTCCTATCTCAGAAATGCACTTCTAGACATGTCTGAGTACCATGCAGACCTTCATCAAGTGCAGTTGTGATGAGTGGATGGGAAACCACAAATCCTTCCCAGGGGTCGCACCTATGTCCCTCAATGACAGAGGCAACAGGTGCTGATCGATGAATCTGTTGGGGATAAAGTAATGGCAAGGCATGTAAGGGACCCAGGGCCATTACCCTACTAACCTTCTATGATCCTATGAACCTGTGATCCTTTGGAAATCCCAGGTGACATGTATCAGGAGTAGCATGCTATGTGAAGGAGTCAGTCAGCAATACTAAAATAAAAAAACTATCATGGAACAAAGGTACATACACTGTGATGTGTACCCATGACATATGCCAGCAGACACTACCTTACAGGGCATAACACTACTACACTGCTAACTGTCAGTAACTGTACTATAGTCGCCATGTGCATCAGACACATAATAGCATGTCCCTGCATTGATGGTATGGATGACAGGGATATAGCACAGGTATCATCACATGCACAGGTGCGGTGTGTGGTTGCTACAGGCCTAGGCTGTGCTGCACATTTAACATCATGTGTGTGTGTCTGGAGGGGTGCTGGTCAGCTGGACTATGGAGAGGAGCTGTGTGTGTGTGTCTGGTGGTGACCTGCATGTGACAGTGATATGTGAGTATGTGCATGTTCACAGTCAAGCTATGTGCCAGCCCTACAGGAGGGTATGCTGGACAGCTGTGGGCCATACATGGCAGAATGTACAGTTCACTGTCTCCAGCCATGAATATGGGAACTGGTTCTGCCAGGAATGGCACTGGCACTACCATGCCCAGGCCAGATGTGGTACTACTTGCAGATGGTGACAAGTGTCTGCTGGGTCTGTGTCCTCATGGGACTGCCAGGGACCATGTGCCCATGGCCTACCATGTTGTGGTGTGGATAGCACCCTCCCTTTACTAGTGCTTGTGGTACTGCCACTATGGGAGTGTGACTGTGCATGGCCATGCGGGCTCTCAGCTGATGTTGTTGTTGACCTACATCAATGTGTCCAATGCCCTACTCCTACCACATTTTCATGTACAGACATTGCACGGTTAAGGACTGACACTATCTCCCCCCACTGTCTATCCACTACATCAGCAAAATGATGTAAGGCATCACCAATGCTGTGGATGGAGTCATACATGAGAGGCAGTGTGGCATCCATGACCCTGAGCGTCCATCTGGTGTACCATTCACAATTTGCCTGTGCATCCATGATGGACCAAAACATGCATCAGGTGACAGATGCTGTGACACCTCTGACAGGGGCTGGATTGATGGCAGTCCTCCTTCATGCACTCCAGTCAAGCTGTCTGTGTTGTTACTCATCAGCTCTCTGGCTATGGCTAGTGTCTACAGTCACAGATGCCCACTATCCTGTTCAATGCCACCACCCTGTGACTGTCCAATATCTGTGGCTGCTGGTGAGTAGGTATGCGTGGGCATACTGACTGTGTGTGGCAACATTGGGGGAGGAAGTGTGATGTCAACCAGTGAGACAGATTCAGCCCCCACCAATCCACTTGTGTCTCACTATGGCCATCATCATCATCAGAGACCGATGAGGCACTGACATCAGGTTGTGAATGGGACACTCTCCAACACCCATGGTCACCTCTGAGGGGAAGACTATATGACTGCATTAATTCCTACACTGTAATGTCTGCTGATCCACACACACACACACACACACACACACACACACACACACACACACACACACACACACACACACACACACACACACACACACACACACACACAGACTCTCACATGCGTGCGCACACACACACATGCACACACACACACACACACACACACACACACACACACACACACACACACACACACACAGAGAGACACACGCGCGCACGCAAGCATGTGCAGACACACACACACACACACACACACACACACACACACACACACACACACACACACACACATGCAGGTGAGGTGGCTCAAATGCATTTGGCAGACCACACCTTATGACTGATGCAATGTACAACACACAAGCAGACCACAACAGACACACATAAGACAGACCCTTAACAACATGCAGTGCAGGTACGTCCAGTTAATGTTGCTAGTACTATACACCTGTGAGATAAGTGATATGTCAGTGTATGTGGCAGACCTTCACCTACAACACAGTGCACCCATTTCCACAATAGTAATGCACCCCTTTATAACAGACTGTCTACACCTTCATAAAAATACATGCTAATATGTTACAGCTCCTGAAAATATGTTACTGTGATTACCAATGTAATGCAGTGCAGTACACCCCTCTACAAGTGAACATGTATGTATAGCAATATGGCTTAAGCTTAACAGTTGTGTCAACAGCAAACTGGCAGCCCTTAACATATCTAGGGTATAGATGAGCCATAACAAAACAGTTCCACACTCACCGGCAACAGGATGATGGACCCTGGCCATACCAGAGGTGCCTCTAGATTTGAGGGGAAGAGGTATTGTCAGCAGACACAAATGTGGCATTGGTACAGGATAATATGTGCATATATCAACATGTATAGTACAAACTGTAATACTACCTACATTGCTGAGATTCACAATGTGTGTGCACACGTGTGCATTACAACCTCCTCGCAAATGCAGGTTGACATGACATATGTATACAGGTATGCAGAGGCTGCCATTATGAATGCCACAGTATTAATGTGATGACAAATGGAGGCTTACCTGGATGTTCTTTGGCTGTGGAAGCTGTCTCACCTACCTCCATGACATATGGTGTGATTGATTCCTGTGAGCTGGTGGCTGTACCCAGATTTGCCAGGAGCTCCTCTGTAGCCAAGAGTGGCTGTTGTGTAGCAGGCCCTCCATTGGTGCCAGCACAGTCCCTGGCCACAGCTGTGGCCATTTGCAGTGCATGATGTATCATATCAGTGGCCAGGTGTTGGACCTGCTCATAGCTCCTGTCGTGCTGGCCCACATGATTTACCAATGCCATGAGGTCTGCCCACAGTTGCAGTGCATTCTTGTTGGTTATGGTGATTCCTTGACAACAAACCTGGTGATGGAGTCTCAGGGCATCAAGTATGACATCAGTCTTTGCATCTGAGAAAGGTGGATTCCTATGGTGGTACATCCCAACTGGAAAGACATGAAGAGTGGAACACATCACAGGACCACATACATTGCTCACCATTATGTACACATCCTGCACATTCACATTTGCCAGCACTATCCACCGCTAACCCCTACATCATACCCCGCCATCTATCACTACAGTATATATGTGGCTATCAGCAATATAGTGGCAATATATCATGCATTGCCCTCCTGATCTTGATGTTTCCTGCTACTTGTTACATGTCCTATAAGGTGTTCAAATGCATGTTCCTGTTGCACCTATTACTGCTTGTTCATAGCCTGTCTACATTGTATGCACTGGTGTCAGTCTTCTACTGTTGTAGTAAGCACCTGGGCTGTAGAACCACGTCTTCAGTCTCCCTGGCCTTCCTCCCTCAGATTCTGGAATATGTGGCTGGACAATGTCCTACAATTTCCCCTGCCAGTCCAGTTGATTTGGGCATCCTGGCACAGTGTAGCACCTGCCTCATGTACATGGATGGACAACCATCTACAAACACCACCTAAGGAACACACAGTGTGAGAGATGCAATGACATTAGGAACCTACAGTCCATGGTCTCTCCCTGTCAAGCCCACATATCTCTCCCTGAACAGGTTGTCAACACAATAAGTACACCTCACACACCACCCACACCTACACAACACACATATGTACACACACACACACACACACACACACACACACACACACACACACACACACACACACACACACACACACACACACACACACACACACACACACATATGCAGACATCCTCAGCATACACATCCACAAACAAAGGAGACCTCCAAGGCAAAGCCATATGTGAATGCCTCAGTCCTACACAGCACATAACACACATAGCCACACACCTGTGTCCCATATCCTCGAAGGCGTCATCACATATCAAACATATTGCACATAGGAGACTCCATTGTGAGACACACTGATGTGCCTCTCACCAGACTGTATATGTGGATGGTCACAGTGACTTGTGTGTCAGGTGAAAGAATCTGCCATATCCCATACGCACTGCTATCTCTCACCAACTGGTACTGTTATGAGTCTGTCACAGTCCATATTGGTGTGCCTGATCTGAGATGTACCTCCCCGGACTATATGCAGTGAGACACGAGTGAGCATGCTGATTATGTATCCCAGGCAGGTATGTCTCTAGCCTTATGCAGCTTTCCACTGTCACCCAGACTAATGCTGCAATACAATCAGGAAATGATTGACCTTAACATGTGGCTTGCTATCTTGTAATATTCCAGGGGGTGCCAGTACCTGAGAGCCTGTGATAATATGGTCAACAGACCACTATGCTTTGCAGAGATGGCCTCCATCTGTCTCAACTGGCCTTCATGCATCTGGCAATGGTTCTTGCTACCCCCATAGTGCCTTCATTTGGAAAAGTGGTGAGGTTATCACTACCAAGATACAACTGCCAGCGCAGCACACATTGAAGGCCATGCTTTTAAGCGCAAGAAGTCTACACATGACTCGGCCCTGAGTGCACTCTCTAATAACTTTGGGAACAAGTGAGAGATTTGTTCTTATAGATACTCAATCCCAAATGCATACCAGATGGGATTAACACACCAAGAGAGCTTGCAACTCAGATACTGACCGTGCAGACATCAGACCAAAATTATAGAACATTTGTTCATGTAATAAACCTTAAATATGCCTGTCAAACAGGTTCAGATGGAAATGTGGCCAACTTTTCCAGCAGAAATATAAGATCCCATGAAGGACCAACCTGTTTGAAAGGTGATCTCATGTGAAATACTCCTATAAGAAATTATTTTAATAAAATCATTTGGAAAAGAGAAGTTTCTGTGAACAGATCTTACTGAAGTGGCTGCAAAATATGCCCTGGCAAAGTAGGGTGAAGGCCAGAGGCAAGTAACTCATACAAATATTCGAACACCAGTGGTACAGTCCTAGATAGGGACCTGGTTATTTGGTAGGCACACACTAGAAAAGTCATTCACATGTGAATATAAGATTTTCTAGTAGCAGAATTTCTTGCCTCCTTTTTTACTTGCTGCATATCCTCAAAAAAGAGGTGCCTAAAAAGTATCAGAGTCCAGGCAGATATTTAAAGATGTGTATGAATGGGGTGTCTCAGTCTCTCCTTGTCTTATGTGAGAAGATCCATATTATGAGGAAACTATTATGGTAACTGCAGTTGGCCATTTCTATGAAAAGAGAGTCCAATATTGCCTGTGTCAGAAAAGGGTCACCACGAGTATTTTTTGAGAATCCTTCTGAATATTCAGAATTCACCTTGATATTAGTGAAAAGTGAAATGCAAATATATATTTTATGTCTATTTTTAAAGTAGGTTAACATATCTCTTTGAGGTGTTCCACAGAAGTGGATCAATACCTGGAAGATCCTTTCATTTGACTTGCATTAGTGAGGGTCTGTCCTGATTCTGCTCAGTCTGCTACTATATCTTGCTCTGACAGATAAAAATGCATTTGGATGGTTAAGGAATGCTAAAGAGCTAACTACCAAGTGATCATAGCCTACCTTATACAATCTTATGCCTTTGGCTTGTTGTTTGAAAAATTATGTGCTTTTGGGCTATCTGAAAAATCTCACAAGCCTAGAAAGTTTTACTTGTATATAAACCAGACTCAAGGAGACTCTTAGATGTTTGTACACATTGATTGACTTGAAAGTTGAGGAGAAAAAAGGATGAGACATAACTGCTTATATTTCTAGTTGCCAGAAGAGCACTTCCATTACACAAAGCCCAAGAATGGAATCTGAAAATATAAAGAATGCAATTGTTGGTTCCATGTGTTTTTATAGATACCATGGAATCTTTCTCGTGTACAAGGTGGCAGGAGGAATTATGATAATTACTGGTGCTATGAACCCTAGAATCCAACAAAATACTCTTGTTTGAAGTCCTAGACTAAACTGAAAAACTCACAAAAGTTTTTAGATAAAGCTGTACCTTTTCAAGTACCTAAACGTTTGGTGTGGAGTGTCTATAAGACGTCTTATAGGGACAATCTAGTTGTTTACAATCTCAGATTGTTTTGAAGAGTTGAACGCCATGGTATGGACTCTTGACATCTGGGCAAAGATTATGCAAAGATCAGTAAAACATCCCAATAAAGAAGGAAGAAGAAAAAATTATATTCAGCTTGTTATAAATGATTTCTATAACAAGACACTTGTAAACAAACAATGCATAGAACTAATAGTGAGACCCAGACACAGAAGTTCAGAAATCTTTTAGGACCATGTTACCTTACAGTTTCATGGGAAATAAAAGGAAGCAGATTCTGAATGGTCAATAGCTTGAATATTGTAACTTCCCAAAATGAAAAGGAAGGAGCATTAAAAAAGAAAACAGGTGTCTTAGAAGGTTCCCTCCAAAACCACCTTTAATTCCAAAAGATTCTGAGACCATATGATGCCTAATGAATGAAGAGAGCCAGTTTTTGGGACTGGTGTTGAACTGCCATCCTACCATTACTACTCATTTCTTAGGCATGAAGGCACATCCAGGAGATTTGATATGGGGACTGAGAAATCTTGTAAACTTCCTCAACTAATTACCCTCTTCAATTGTTTGGGGACATGAGTAGTAGAAGGGCCAAAAAAAAACTTTTGATATCATACCCAGGCATATCTGTTTAAAGAAAAGTAGAAGCAGGTTTCCTAGCCCATGTCTCACCTCCAACATACAAAACATTTAAACTTTTAAGCATGTTTAGCAACTAGAAGCATATCAAAAATAGTAAGACTGAGGTAGGCACAAACTTCCCTGCATGGGACTCAGAGATAAGAATTCTATAATTCCAGGTGGAAGAATAGAAAAATTTACTGCTAGTTCTGTCCCTAAACTTTCCGCTCCATAGGTATAGGGTATGTTTTTGGGGGTAACCTGAGGACCTGATGAAACACACACATGGTGAAAGTGATTATTTAATATATTCAGTCTATAATTATATTGTAATATGGTTGTAGGTTTGCAGTTTTGATTTCTCAGTTTAATATGATAGCTTTTGTTAGATGTGAGGTTTGACTACTGTACTAAGCTCTCAATAGACTGACTAAACAGGGACCCCCAGATTACCTAACCTACACCAGGGCACTAATTAGCCTTAAACTGGGTATGTAAATTTAGACTAATCCCTCCTCTTTCTGACTGATGAACATTAGGTGCTCATTCAAATTACCCTGAGATTGAACCTGCAAATTATTTCTAAGCCTTCCACCCATTCAAATTAGTGATAGTTCTAACCTCACACAGATTGGCAAATGGAGGACAGAAGAACTCACCCAGTCAAAATCTCACTGTGGCCCAATCAAGGTAAGGCTTCCTTCCCCATTAGAACTACGGTATATAACTGATTGTAACTACTGTGATCCTCAGAATGCATGATCACTTGTCCTTACCGTTCACAGGATCATAGGATCATAGGAGGTTACTAGACTATTGGCCCTAAGGCCTCTACAAGCCTAGCCATGTTATACCCTTTTCCCTTATGGACCAAGATATATAGTCTATGTCTGCACATGAATCTAAGATCAGCACCATCTGCTTCTGCCTAAGGTGAAACCTCCAGTGTAAATTTACAGTTTTCTTTTTTACATGAACTGGGAGCTTGTTCCAGAGGAATGGCAACCTCTGGGAGACATAGCTATCTCTCCAATATGTCCTGTTAATATTTCAGGCTAGGTTAAGATTCCCTAGAGTGAGTGAATCTTGTCCCATTGGATTTACAGATGTGGAACAGCTTCATCAAGGCACAGTCTGAGACTGGTCTGTAGGCCAGGCACAAGTCGCCTCTAAGCAGTCTATACTATACTGAGTAAAGTGATAGGGCCTTCAATCTGACTGTGTAGGTCATGTGTAGTAGGCCCTGAATTTTCTTGGTGAGAAACCACTGAAGTCTCTCCAGGTGCTGCAGATGTCTGATGAGGTACATACAGAAAGGAGCACTGTACTCTATTAGTGGTCTGATGAGAGACGAGTACAGGGGAGTCATAATCTCCTTAGCTTTGGATGCTATACCCTTCCTTATGAAGTGTGCAACATATAAGGACTTCCTTACTACTGCAGACACTTGATGATCAGAATTAAGGCTGCTATCAACTTGTGTTCTTAAATCTCTCACCACTGGGATTGAACTTAAAGGGGTATTATTAACGTTGTAATTAGCAGGGGTTTCTCTTTTGCTGAATCAGAATCGGAAACACTTTACTGATCCCCCAGGAAATTGCTTCTGTTACAGGTGTACAGAAAAACATTGACACAAACATAGACCAGACTCATATGTTACATAATTAGATATGACTGATACTATACTCACTTATTTTACCTCACAAGTATAACAGCAATGCTTGACATAGGTACACTGTTGACCATAGCCAATGTATTAGATGAGTCTGATACCACATATAGTAGTAACATGAAAAGGGGAGCCTTTTGTGTTAATTACCACCCACACCAGGGTATGGGGTATTGCACATTACGGTACTGTAACTAACATATAGCATATTGCACAATGGATAATTGCACTGATGATTAATATTGCACTGAAAAAAGAGAGATATAAGAGAGATAAAAAGGATGGGGAGGGAAACATGGTTATGAGTTTAACATTGTACTATGTGGTCTCCTTCAGTACTAGGGCTGGTGCTAAGATGGTAGGAGGCATTATAGAGTTTGATCATTGTGGGCAAGAAGGATTTCCTGTGACATCCAGTGGAGCATGTTATGCTTGTCAGTCTCCAGATAAAGGAACTTATCTATCCGCCCACTCTCTTGAGTGGGTGGTCAATATTTTCCATGATGGACTTTAGTCATGCTAACAGTCTTCTCTCAGCCATGATTTTGAGGGTGTCCAGGTCTTCTCCAACTATAGAGCTAGCCTTCCTTACCAATTTGTTAAGTCTGTTTGCCTCAGCATTCGTTATACTACTCCCCCAGCATGTCACTGCTGCTCATAGAACAATGGGAGCATACTGTTGCCGACTCCAAAGGATCTGAGTCTTTGCAGAAAGTGCAGCCTACTCTGATCCTTTATATATGCCACTTGCAAGTTTTGAATCAGTCCAGCTTATTATCCAGGTGCCTCCCAAATACCTATAGTCCTGAACAATCTCCACTTCAACACCCCCAATTGACAGAGGGGTCATTGGGGGATGAGATCGTGATCTCCCTGGATCTACTACCAGCTCTTTCATTTTACTGATGTTCAGCTGCAACTGATTAATGTCATACCAGCTCACAAAGCTATCCACTACCCTGCTGTAATCCACCTCATTTCCAGGCCTGATACTTCCTACTATGAACGAGTCATCTGAGAATTTATAAATATGACAGTACTCAGTGTTATAGCTAAAGTCTGTGGTATACAAGGTGAAAAGGAAAGGTGATAAAACTGTTCCCTGCAGTGCTCTAGTGCTACATAGTACTGTGTCAGACATGCAGCCCTGTAGTCACACATATTAGGTCCTATCGTTCCAGTAATTCAGAATCCATGAAACTAAGGGAGCATCCACATTCATCGCTGACAGATTACTCCCCAGTCTGCATGGTCGGATGGTGCTAAAGACACTTGATAAGTCAAAGAACATGATTCTGAGGGATCTTCCTAATTTGTTCAGATGACTGTATGCTCTGTGCATAAGGTGGATACCGGCATCTTCAATCCCAATCTTCTCCTGGTATGCAAACTGAAGGGGGTCTAGTTCTCACCTAACTTTGAGGTAAAGTACTTCCAGGACTAGCCTCTCAAGGACTTTCATGCAGTGTGATGTGAGTGCCACTGGCCTGTAATCTGAAGTATCCCCCAGGCATACCTTCTTTGCACCAGAATCAGGCAGGATGCTTTCCATAACATGCATGCCCAATGGGTACTGAGGCTCAAGTTGAACATCCTGAGTAGCACCCATCCAAGCTACAAGACGCAATTTTTTAGAACCTGTGGGCTAATGCCATTAGGTCCCACTGCTTTTGTATAGCAAAGTCTTCTTAGTTCTCTGATCATCCAGTCCTCTAACAGGATGATAGTCAAACTGCTAGCCTCTGCTTTGCCAGCCGAGGTGGGAGTGTGGGCATTTTTTGTTTGTGCAATATGGTCTGGATGCGATTGTGTACCTTCCTTCCCCTGTGTTGAACATAGAGATTTGGGGGGAGACACAGATATGGTATGCATTTTGCTGTACAAGAGGGCATCTTCCCTTTGCAAGTGGGAACCACATAGCATGTTTGTCTGGTGTGTGTTATCAAACCTATTAAAGAACATGTTAAACTCATTGACTCTCTCTTTACTCCCCTCATTCCCACACTTGCCAGACATAGCCAATAATGGTCTTCATCCCCCACCATACTTCTTTGCTGTTGCACTGTTGCATTTTTTGCTCTAACTTCCTCCTGTACCTGTTCTTTCCCTTCTTAATCTACTCATCCAGCTGTTTCTGTGCCCTTTTCACTGTGTCTCTGTCTCCAGACCTGAAGGCTTTCTTTTTTTCATTCATGAGGGCTTTGATATCCTTAATGATCCATGGCTTGTTGTTTGGGAAGCAGCATATAGATTTTAAGGGTACAGCGGTTTCCACACAGAAGTTGATGTATTCAGTGGCACATTCATTGAGGCTATTGATGTCTTCCCAATGAAGCTCACAGAGGCCATCCCAGTCCATTGTCTCAAGGCTGTTCATAAGAGTTGTGCTCTCTTCCCTCATCTACTTCCTGACCTTTCTGATGGTGGCTGGCTGCCTCTTAGCCATGAACATAAAAAAAAAAAAAAAAAAAAAAAGAAAAAGTAAAGGGTGTAGGCAGGGGGGCAAGCCCCCCTGTACCCCCACACCCCCCTCTACTTAAATATACCAACTCCAAAATCACGCTACAGTATAGGAAAGGGAAATGTAGGAAAGGGAAATCTTCCATTTCTGCACCGTAGTGTATTAAAGTGCGATGTCAGAGTTTGTATATTGAAGTAGCGGGGGCTGTGGGGGTTCAGGGGGCTTGTTTCCCTTCTTTAACCCATCAGGGTACGTTGTCTTTGTTTTTTTTTTTTTTTTCAATTTTGAAGCTATGGAACTTTGATCATATAGTGTTGACTATATGGTATTCGAAGTTCCGTAACTTCAATTTTCTAATAGGTAACCGTTATCCATTACCTACATTCTGCTTACCATGTTGTTTAACTCCTCAGTGGCATCCCCTCTTCCTCCTCCTTCTTAGTTCCCATAAGGATGTCCATCTTGGTGATGTTATGCACAGCTGCCTTTGTCCTCAGCTCATTCAGATAGTTTCATTCATACACAAGTGTCTTGTCTGAAATACTGGCAGTCCAGGCCATCTTCTAACACAGCCCTTCATCATTGTTGTTGCACACAGCTGTTTAGGGTACATAATGATAATACATTTTTTTTTGCATTTAGTTTAAGTTCATGGCTTTGACACCAATCATTTGTCTGTGTAAGCCCATTTTGTAGTAAGTTGACATCTTTGGGGGATTCAATGATTGCACTCAGTTTGCAGTCGTCAGCAAACCTGGCAAGCCATAGGCCATCTATTTTCACCTGGATATCTGAAAAATAGATACCAAACAGTAGAGGGCCTACCAGAGATCCCTGTGGAATACCACTGGTTACAGGTCTGCTAGTAGAGTTGACATCCTCAGTTTTGACTGTATGTGTTCTCTTTATGAGCCAGTTAACAATCCATCAAGTGATGTAAGGGTTAATCCTTTGTTGGGTGAGCTTCTCAATGTTCTTTGAGTGAGGAACTGTGTCAAAGGCCTTGGATAGGTTGCAATAGACAGTATGAACTGTTTTGCCTTCATCCTGGACCTTGGTGACATTCTCAAAGAAGTCCACCATGTTTAGTAGGGAAGATCTGCCCTTAATGAAGGCAGACTGGGTCAGATCAAGAGTCTGAAGGTCACCTATATTCTTGTTGATAAGGTCCATGATGATGCTCTCCATGGCCCTACAGATAAGGCTAGTTATGAGTCTATAGTTCCTGGGGTCGCATGAGGGACCTATTTTGTGCAAGGGGATTATGGTTGCTGTTTTCTACTCAGCTGGGTTAAAGCCAGTGCTTTGACTGAGACTGAAGAGCGTGCACAGCGGTTCTGCTAACTCCTGTTTTAGACCATTTAATAAGCAGCCTGGGATGTTGTCTGGTCCACAGAGGCTGCGTTTTTGGCATTGGAGAGTCTGGCTATGACCTGCTGTCAGGATATAATAGGCAGAGGACTTATGACTGGTATGTTATGGGGAATGATTGGTGGAGAAGGGGGGGTAACGTTTTTGCCAAACCTGTCCGCTAGCAGGTTGGCAATGTCCTCAGGTTCAGTATAAGTGTTACTGTCCACTGCTAGTTCGGCACAAAGTGGGCTTTCCTTTTTAGATTTTGGGCATAGCTAAAGAAGGCTTTGTGATATTTCTTAGCCAGGGATGTTAATTTAGTTTGGTAATTAGCTTTAGAGGACTAGATGTCTTATCTGCTTGTTTATGCTTTGGAGGGAGTTCTTCCTTTGCTGGGACTGCTCCCTCTTGTTGTTTGACAGCAGTTTCTTTCTCTTATTGTATAACCTATTTATGATGGATGTCCATCAGGGTGGCTTATTTTTTCATGAGGATCTTGATTTGATCTGTTCTGGTACTGCTGAATCTAAACATTTCTTTGGATTTTCTACTGCTGGTGTCATACTTCCACTGAGGAAGAGGGCACTAACTGCTTTTAGAGTACAACTGAAAAACAACAAGTACTGGCAAAAAAATGATCAAAGTACACAGGAGAAATGTCAAAGAACATAAAATTTATTCCATCCACATAAAGGGCTTTTCATCAGAGAAAATACTTAGACTTTTTCAGATGAAGAAGGAATAAATTTTATGTTCTTTGACATAACTCCTGTGCACTTTGACCATCTTTTTTGCCAGTACTTGTTCTTTTTTAGTTGGTTTGTTCATTTAAGTGAGTTTACAGCAGTTTGTTTTTAGAGTACATACATAGAGAAATTTGTTTGGGTAAACAAATTTATCATTTGGCTGTTTTCACTGTTTCATACAGTACCATAGGACTGCAAGTAGGTTTCATTGGATTTGCATTTTCCTGACTTGAAAGTATATTTTTGACTTTTTACGTCATGTGTAGAGGTAAACCAGGCCTGAAAATAGGAACATTATGCCATTACAGGGATAGTTGAGAGGTCTGCTTAGGGCCCTTATGACATTATGAATCCGGACAGTGGAAAAGTACCTTATGATCAATTTGTTCTTGTCCAGTCTTGTGAGTGTGGTGCCTGTATGTTAAACGAATACATTTCCCTATGATGAAGCAGACTGAGTTGCCTTTATGGGCTTAAGTCTGCTTTCTTGGTGATTTTTGGGTGATCTGTGTGGATCTGAATTATTTCTGAGTGTTGAAGGAGTAATTGTTGACTTGTGTGCTGCAGGGCAGGCTCTTTTTGAGTGTGATCCAGGATGATTTAGCTAACTTTTCTTTACAACCTCATCACAAGTTATAAACTTTGTGGGGTGTTGTGATAGAAGTTGGATGCTTACCAACAGTAAGGTGATGAGAGAGGTTTGCTTCTATGTTTCTTAAATATTTATATATTTTGCAGACTGCACTGTCAAGTGGTAAAAGCAGTGAGCAGTCAGTAAGCATAAGCCACTTTGTTCACTGCCTTAAAACATTTAATACAATCAGAATGGACACATATGAGATAACAGCAGACTGTTGAGCCACGTTGCCAGAATGTGGAGGGATAGATTTGGTTGTAATATTCTGAAGATGGACAGAGATGACTATATATTAGACCATGAAGATGTATGTATTAAATATTTAGGATGACACTCAGAAGTTAGGTTAGCTGGTGGTTAATCGAGGGGTATTTTGTGAAAAGACAGAATTAGGTTTGCCAAGAATTATGAATAATGAGATTGATGCAGTATAGATACTACTATTGCTGGTCTCACCACAGCTGCACTATATAGTTACTGAAGGTGCTATTAGCAGTTTGAATGATAACTAATTCACTTGTATAAATTCAGTCCTCTCTTCAGGCAAGCAGCTAAATAAAGACTATTGCATTTGATGAAAGAGGAATTTTTGTGTCAGTTTCTATTTGCCCACTTCCCCTATATCACTTACTGCTGATGTCCATGCAGATCTCCGAAAATGTATATGATCCCATCATGATTATCAGTATCATTAGCAACATAATCATTGCCGTCATCATCATCACCCCCTTTTTTCCCATCTTCTGTATTTAGTTGGGGTATCTCATAACTATCACCATCTCTCTCTCTCAATTTGATGCTACTCTCCTACCTTCTTCAATAGTCAATCCTGATGGTCACAGGTCTTCTTTCAAGCAATCAGTCCATTTCTTGTCTAGAAATTCTCACCCTGTCTTGCTTTCTTCATGTGCCTCCTAAATCTTCTTCATCAAATCATCATCTGCTTTCCTGAACATGTGAACCAGCCACTGTAATTACCTCTGCTTTACCTTTTCTGTAAATAAAGCTACCTTGGATTCTGCTCTGATATCCTTAGTTCTTCACCTGTCCTGCAGTGTGCTTCCTATCACAAATCTTAGACACTTTCATTGCATAACCAAAAGCTTCATCTACTCTGGCTTCACTGTCCAGGTTTCTGTTCCATGCAGAAACACTGGCTGTAGCACTGTTTTGCATACCTTATTTTTAAACATTTTTGGCCTTTTTCTTTCACACAATACTGATAACACTCTGTACCATCTGGCTTTAACACAGAACCAGATCATGGTAAGGGGCCAGTACCCCCCGCAGCCATTCCAGGGTCCTATTTCTTGTCTCTCACTCTGCAATTACCATAAACACTGTTCAAATCTGCCAGTATGCATACTATTTTTCTCTTTTACTTTTGCAGTGATTGCTAAGACTTACATTTATTTTGAAACTTTTATTCCAACTTTTTTACAATAAACAAAACCTGCAGTCTCACACTGCAAATTGACTTAGCATGAGCAACAGTAAAATTCTCTTCCCTTGTGACTTACATTCTTGGAAAATGCATTGAAACTTACATTCACTAAAAATGCATTAGGCCAGTGGCAGATTTAAGTGTATGTTGGGCCAGAAGCTGTTTCCAAGCCATGGTCACCCTACCTACAATTTTATGTCTATGCAAAAAAACATGGGTTCTTTAATTCACTTGATTGTTTTAAAATTATATTTCTTGCTTAATACACCATCTGAAGAATATGCTTTAAATTTGTAACTTTGAACACTTTTTCGCAATAAGGGCAGAAGCAAGATGCATGAACCAATAATGACAAAGGATTTCAATCATTTCAGAGTATTTCAGTCATAAAAAGGCCACTCAAACTGCTGTCATTTCAATCCACCAAAATCTATACTTAGCAATTGCTGCCACTTTATTGCTTGTGTATATACATTGCAGGTCTTATTACTATAAAAATGAGCAAAAATGCACACTAATGCTGAAAAGACAGACTAACAACTTTTAGTTATATGAGCTTAGCAGAATCAGTCATTTTACCCACAGACAACCCAGCAATTATAACTACATTACTGACTGCATTCTTCTCAGATGTCTGTCAAAAATTAACAGTAATAATGATAAAAGTCATATATTTCAAAAGTGTTTCACACTAAGACAGTATCCAAAATATTACACACACACACACACACACACACACACACACACACACACACACACACACACACACGCACACAAACACGCACACACGCACACACGCACACACACACACACACACACACACACACGCATGCAAGCACGCATGCACGCACACACGCACACGCGCACACGCGCACATGCACACACGCACACACTAGTCCAGAAAATGCAAAACAAAAACTATGGAAAATAATGAAAACAGCATAAGGTACTTTTATTCACAGTACCTTCCCCATCTACAGTTATGGCTACTTTGATGACTGTGTACACCCCTTATTCTTTGATTAAATAAATTAAATATACTTTATTGGTAACTTTGGATGAACTACATGAAACTGCATAAAGATCACTAGCATCAGTCCATAAGATATAGCCATGCATACAACAGTTTAAACAGAAGAGTATACGAACATAAGAAATATTAACCACATGATAACATGTTGTCGATATGCACAATATCTGCAGAAGAAAAAGTTATCTGAATAATTCTTCACTAAAAAGAGCTATTACTAAAACTGACGTTTTTGCTGGCAAATGACTTTGCATTTCAGTGCTTCATCTATAAATGTAGTGTCTACTGTCCCTGAAGAATAAATTGCCTAGGTTGCATAGACATTGCTGTACTGCTAATATTGCCATAACATTTCTTGAAATAGATAAGCTATGCAATAGGGAATGTCAAGCAGACAATGACAACAGGTTCACAGTTACTAGATATACAGTCATGAAGACTATTAAGCAGCCTTGTCCAATTCCCAATTGCTCCAAAGCACTGTCTGGTAAGTGACTTGCTCAATGTTAGGTAAATGAAGGAGAAAAAGATTCAAACCCTGCATCCTTGCCACACAAAGCAGTTCAGTAACAAGTGTGAGCTATAGGCCTCTACTAACTGTTATCGTAGCAGCTTTTAACTAAATGCTGAAATCCTTTTCAATCTGATCTCGAAGAGAAGATTGCATCACAGTGATTTCTCTGTGATAATTGTACTGCAGAATACATGCCTAATAGCAGATCGTTCTGATCATCACTCCAAGACATGCAGACTGTCTGACATCACAAATGTCTACTCTTTTGTAGTTTCAGGAGGCTGTAAAGAAGGCACTGCTAAAATATGTTAATAAAGTGCAACATGCTTAGACTGCAAAAATGACACATTTAGACTGTATTACACAACCCAGGCCTATTAATGAATTAATTCATTCTTTAATGTAATGAATAAAGGAAAACAATTAAAGACAATATGAATTCAGCAGTCACTTTTGTTCAACAAGCCACAAGTGATTAAAAAATAAGAACTATTACTGTAATACAATGTGCTATTTTTTCGGGGGTGGGGGTGTTACATGCTTGCAACAATGCCTACATCTCATTTTTGACCTCCCTGTGTCGTCTATGTTATTTTACCTGACATCACTCAATAAAGGTCTGACCTACTTGAATGGCTAATAATTCTGTATTGTTGCAGCATACACCTTCAGAGTCAACACAGCTGGGTCATGGACAAATGGGACCCAATGCAGGATAATGAATCAAGCCACTCCACTAGCCATTACTATATCCATCTATTTGACTGTCTTTTCCCACTTAACATAAACACTTTTCAGACCTATCAGTGTACATACTTTTTTCTTCTTTAATTTTACAATTATCAAAGAGATTTGGGTTTAATTTAAACAGTTTATTTCAATTTTTCATAAAGAATGCTGACAGCTATTTTCTAATAAAAAAAATACTCTCACACTAAAAACAGACTTAGCATGAGAAATAGTACAATTCTCATCACCTGAAACTCACATTGAGTAAAAATGCATCTGACAACATATTAAACTACAACAGACATACTGGGATTTATCCTCACATAGCATATAGTAAAGTATAAATTAATGTCTATGAAAGGTGCAGGAATTCAAAAGACAGATGTGTAACGCATTTGCTATCAGCCTGTGACAGCCCAGTGGACACAAGAGGCCCTTTACAGGAGCAGCCCATGAATAATGCCTGGTAAAGTAACTTGACAGACTCACACAGGAAACAAATTATGGTTGACGGATCAAAGGAATCAAACCACTTACTACAGGAAGTAGCTCTTTAACAGTTCATTACCTTACCCATCTGCACTAAGGGCTAGACAACCTGTTGAAGCTCAAACTAAAAAACTCTGTACTGACATTGACAGACTGTATTGCTCAGTGATTTACAAAAAAAAAAAAGTTAAAGGTGGCTCCACACAACTGGAGGACTAAGGTTCATGACCCCATACTTAAGGTTCAAGGTTTGACTCTGATCAAGTCACTTAACTATAATCCCCCCCTAACTGGGACATTGCAAACACATACATATTCTGTGCACACACTTGGAGAAAAAGCTGATGTGCTGTCCAGGAGAAGAGAAATTTCACTATTTATTCACTTATAAACTACTGGATTAAAAATCCACTTGCAACCTCACATGGTGGAAGAACCTTACTGAACTTAAATCTCTTGTGCTGCTGCTCCTAGAATGTACATGCTGAAGAGAGCATGCTTTCTTTAGTGCTTGTCAGCAAAAGCAAGAATATGTGCTTGTATTAACCATTGTACAATGAACTTTATACATTTTCTTTTAAAGCCAGCGAGCCCCCCCCCCCCACCACCACCACCACTAGTATCAAGCCTTTTGCTGGATCAAACTCTGGTTTAACACCTCTTCTTCTTGCTTTGACTTGCTCATTCAGAATATCTTTCTTATCAGCCATCCATTGCAGATATTTGGAACTGTTAACCTATTCAACTGTTTTCCCTTCACTCTCAATGTTCAGCTTCTTCTGATATCCCCCACTTACTGTCAGGACAACTGTCTTGTCTGTATTCAGTTTCATTCATGTGCTTTCAGTTTTGGATTCCAGTCCCTTATCATTTGTAGCACTTCTGTTCAAAGTCTGCTTTTGGAGCCATGCCACATAGTTTGCATACAGCATCTTTGTTAATAATTCTTCTTAGGTCTGTTTGCTAATGTATTTCCTCACCAGTAAAAGCAGCAGTGGCCTCAAAGCTGAATATTGATGCACACCTACTCCTGCTGAGAACCCCTCTGTAAGTACAAATACTCTTTTTATTTGTGTCATTGGATCCTTATATATAGCCTATCCTAAATCTGCCAGTTTTCCAGGACTGTGAGCCATTGCAGGACTGCACAAATCAGCTTTCTTTGGACCTTGTTATATGCTTCTCCAAAGTTTTGGAATGCCCAGATGGAGATGGAGTCCTTTCAAAGCTCCAGCTTTTTAACCACTACCTGTCTGACTAATAACATCAGATCTCTTGTGCTGCATTCTGATCTCAACAAAACTGCTCTCCTTTGATCTTATTTTGTACTTTTCTGCATATTTGTTTATCAATCAACATCTCTGGGATTTCATGTAGTGAGACAGGAGTCTGATACCTCTGTATTGTTCACAGTTGTGAATGTCGCTCAGAAAATAGCTATGCTCCCTTAATTGTAATCTTGACCTTAAAAGGAGGATAATTGTCAAATAATTTTAAAGGTTAGAGTACTACAGAGCAGAGTGGTTTGCTGTTTGTAGGCAGCCAGTTTAAGTCTTCCCATAGGTTGCAGTGATGAGAGCCCTGGGATCTGTGAGAGGATCAAATGAAGATATTTTGTTTGCTGTCACTGGATAGCTTGTATATTAGCATTTCAGTGTAAAGTAAGCAGTGGTAGATAGTACTTAGTTTTAGGTAAAAGGATATTATATGCTAGGGATTGTCCTGTTGAGGAAAAGAGAAGGTGTGTTATCTTGTAGCAGGGTTTTAACTCTTAGTTCTATTCACAATTCTCTTGGTATGCTGACTAAACGTTAGTAAAAGGTAATTGGAGTGATAATGGATTGGAAATTTTGTAGATGTGTAGTGTTTTTGATCAATTCTATTAGCAGAACATCGTCTGCACACGTAAGTATATTAGGCTGACCAAGTTTGCAAGCTAACCCCCAGATTTAATAAACTCCATGTAGGAATAGTGCAAGCCCTACATGGAGTGTAACATGGTCGTGTCTGCAATTCCCCCTCGGCAGCGCACCTTGCATATTAGTGAAGGCACGCTACTGAGGGAGAGCCATGTACATGGTTACTGAATCAGTGTAGGGAGTGTGTTACAGTGCCCAGAGATGTGTAACACACCTTCTGCACTGTCAAAGTGCCGTATGACACTAAAATATTAAATTTAAGTGTCCCAGCCAGGTGTAAAATCTATATGTAGGGGTATGTTACAGATTCCATAACACCCCCCCCCCCTGCACTGTCAAAGTGCCGTATGGCACTAAAATATTAAATTAAATGTGTCCTCGGACAGTTGTAAAATATATATGTGGGGGGGTGTTACAGTGTCCATTACACACCCCCTGAACTTCCAGAGTGCCATATGGCAGTGAAATTAAATGTGAAAATGTATTTTTGCTTTTATTTCTTTCATTTGTTTTTTTATTTTGTGTGTTTGTCCAATGCAGGGCTTAGCAATAAGCAAGTGGCAGACAACTAAAAGTAGAAACCGAATGCTTTTAATTTTAATAGAAAAGGTCAAGTTTAAGCATAGTTGAGTGGGCTTGGTGGTGGGGCATTCAGCAGTAATTACACATAACTGAGAGCTATATAGAACAGTATAGCTCAGGTCATCATATCCTTGGTAGTCGAATGGTTAGAATGATGCCTTTGAGTGCAGTAGGTGCATGGTTTGAATGCTGGCCATTCAACTTTTTACATGTGATAGGGAAATGTTGTAAATGCTTTTTTATGTATACATTGAAATTTGTTAACCAGGTTAGTCCAGCTTGACTAAAAGCCCATATTCAGTGGAGACCCAAGTATAAAAGCCCCAGTTACACACAAGTGTCCAATACATTAAAGTTATACTACCAGATAACATATTGAAATGCATATGTTAATTGGATATAAAGTAAAATAGATACACATAATAATAAATTACCATTAATGAACAAATGCTTTGAATATTTTTTTTTATTTGTTAAAAACTGAAGTTTGCCCTTAGCTAAGCACTGCTAAGCGAAGCCAAGCAATGCCTTAAACAGGACCTTTTTTAGTAGTACTTAGCAACGCACAGGTCCCCTTAGCTGGCTTAGGCTGTGATGCCCGTGCACTGGCCCAGTATTCAAGGAGCCTCGATACTCGCCACTAACACTAGTGAGGGGGGATCCACATTAGGAAGGATAACTAATACACAAAGAGTAAGTACAATTTCCCTTAAGAGCACACAGAGATCACAGTCAGTCTGGGGCTGGTTTCTCCCTTTCTCTCCATATCCCCAAAAGACTCCCCACTGGCACAGTTATAGGGTACAGAACTCAGCTGAGTAGTCAAGCCAAAACCTCCAGTGCCCTCTCTGTCCAACCATTGCTTCGTGTCCCTGCCCAAGTAGCTGTCTCACACACTTTGACATTTGGTATATATACAAACACACAGCCACTCCTGAGAAAGGATGGCACAGGTTCTCCAGCTATGCTCTCTTCTGCCAGGCAATAAGGTAGTAATCACTGCCACTAATGACTCTTATCAGCTATTAAAAAGCCCTTACCAAATGGTGTTCAATTATTAATGTGCAACATTATTATCCAATTAGTATGTGTGACAAACACTAAGGCTTATTTGGAGTGGTTTTGTACAGTATCACTATATACATGTAATTTACTCTAGAGCTTAAATTATCTCTACACAAAACAGCCACAGTTGAAAGGTCTAAAATATTTAATAATAAATAATAAAAACACAAGACAAATCTTCTCAATTCAACACAGTGCTCTTCAAGAGTTCAGAAATCACAGGGAAGTGCTTAAATAATACTGCAGAATTGTCTGACATAACTCTAGAAAACAGCTAGTCTAAACTTATTGTCTATCTATTTCTTAAGAGAAACACTAAAGTCTAAGATCCTACTTACATACAGACAGAGCAAAGCAAGTGCTGGTGAGTGGTCATTTCTGAAGACAAATGCAAAACGCTTCTCTTTCTCTGAGAAAGTCTTAAAAATAATGCATCACCGGTGACTCATTTTAGATTACATCATTCTTCTCTGGTTCCCAGGCAAACAGAAACACAGAGTTTTAACATTTCTCTGATCTTGCACCTCTCTAGGAAACTACAGCAATAAAAGACATTATATATGTAAAATCTAGCAATTAACTCTGGTCTCAAAACAATAGAAGGAATTCCTCAGTCCAGATATCATGTCTCCGAGCTTTGAGATCAGTCATACAATGCTTGACTTATCAGCTTTCTTCCAGCAGAGTACACTGTGGTTACATTTCTGAAGTTCAACATTTAACAGTTTTCTTACATTTGAGAGGACACGCCTGTGGATTATATTCATATTTACAATGACATTGAATTATCTACAAAATTCTATCTAGCTAGGCTGGCAGCCTTCACAAATCTTCACATAGACACTGCTACATAATCCCAGTTTAAGCAATCCTTAGCTCAGCTTAATGGGTTTGCACACCACTAAGCATTGCTAAGCATTGCCAGTTTAAGCACTGCTCAGCTAATTTTAGCGGGTTTGCTCAGTGCTAAGCTTTGCTTAGCATTTTTAAAAATGGTCCAATATTGACAAAGGGTGGGAAAACAGCCTTATTTAAGCTGAACAGGCAGGAATATAGCCAGAAACTGTTGGAGTGTAATCACTGCAGGAGTTATGGCTGGAGTCAGAGAGGGAATGTGCTTTCAGATGTAGCGCTGGGGCATGTTGGAGTCCAAGGTCATGGTTGGCCTCCTCGTGAAAGGCCATGGTGACAGACTGCTGCAGGCCAGTACCAGGGCTCTGAATACAAGTTCAAGGCCTGGGACCATCTGGCACATGACCTCAGCTATGTTACTGGAATCGCCCGCACTGATGTGCAGGTATGTCATCATTATGATGACCTGAAGTGAAGGAAGGGGGGCTCTTCATCCAATAGATCCAAGATGCTCAGGACCAGAATGTCCCAGAAGTTTGTAAGCATAGGAATCAGTGATTTATGAAATTGTAGTATAAATATCTGATAAAAAGGTATTCATAATAGTGTGTTTTCCACCCACAGCTGCAGAGGAGAGGGCCCACAGTCTGGAGGCCCAGGTAGGGCGCTTGGCCAGGATGCACTGAGAGTGTGGTGAGTACAAATATGTCTTGCAATATATAGTAATCTAATTAAGAAAGAGTACAGTAGTAACTGCCAGTAGGTATAGTTTGTTGTGAGTATATTGCAATGAATGTGTACATAGACCTGGACTGATATAAGTGAGGATTGCCAGGTACAATTCAATACAGATGAAAGCAGGAAACATGCTACTGTTACATAAATAATGCAACATTAATAATGTTTGGGATTAACATGTGTATACCATTTTAATAATACATTTTCTGGTAATAAAGTACACCGGCACTGAAAATGTGAAGGGAATAAATTCACTACATTTCTAATCTAAAGCAAATACAGTACAACTGCAGTCAGAATTGTGAAAAAATAAAGATAGTACTGCTTAGATTGTTTAATAACAGATATGTTCCAATGCCTGCATTATTTAAAGTGTAGAACAATAAAGATTGTCGGCTGTATATCAATCACTGTGTCATGTCACCCTCAATAAATCTGTCTTCTGAAAATTGTTGTGTGTATTCTGGGCTGTTGTTCAAGAAATCAAATACATGTCTTGTGAAGTAAACATGGGTATAACACCATGAAGTGAATGAAGGCTGTCCAATAACTAACTGTCATGCTAAAGAGTAGATGTGGCACTGTACTACAAGATATAATGCAATATGTTATTTGTTCTGCACTAAGATCTGAACCTAGATATTTGTTCTGCACTAAGATCTGAACCTAGAGTAATACTGTCGAAGGTATTATAGTGTGTTTTGCCTACGGTTGTCTTGTGTTAACCTTTGCATTTCAGCTATATACATCCCTGAATGTAGGTATGCTAATGGAGGCAAGTATGAAAGTGCAATAGCTGTAGACTGCAAATATACTATCTGCAAAAATATATGGGTCAGGTTGACAATCCAGCACCCCGATATGGTCTGTACAAATCACACATATTCCCATCCATGAGTGCACACCTGCATTCCAAGTATTAATACAGAGTTCACCTACTATCTCAGTCATGCATGAATCTCATGCATGTATGTTCAACTGTCCACTGCAGTCTTGCATGACACTCACCAGCACACACGTTGTCACCAGGTGAGCTTTGGGTACATATCACTCAGTCAGCACACTGCAGTGGCATAGTAACTCAGTTTGATAAGCAATATATATGCTGTTCATTTTGCCATACACACACACACACACACACACACACACATACACACACGCACACACACACACACACACACACACACACACACACACACACACACACACACACACACACACACACACACACACACACACACACCGGGGTTTGAATCCAGAGACAGGTACTAAGATATATTTATAGTAACAGAGAAGTAATACTGACTATTTATAGAAGCAGTCATGTGTTGTTAACAGATTCTCTCTCCACAGGACTTACAGGTAAATACATTTTTGTAGTAGCGGTATGAAGTGTATAGTAATGTCTGTGTTCAGATGTAGTATTGTGTAAACAGTATTCCTCAGCAAGTTGATAACACTCCATTAAATAAAACAATATGAAGTACAGAAGTATTCCAAGTTAATAAGACAAATTAAATGGTTTGTTGTTTGTTCATCTGTAAAGCTGCTGCATCTGTGAATGTTTGCTGATAGTCTAACCCCAATGATGGCAGGATAAGTGTAAACACTCTGTATTGTGCATGATACGTGTCTCTCATGTGCCACAGTGTCACAGATAGTGATCACTGCTGCCAAAAACCTTGTACACAGATATAAACCCAGTTGAAGTATGCCAGTAGCACACTCACACAACATCAGTGCAGAGTACACCTTGGTAGTCAAATATGCTCCCCTGAAATGCAATAGTTCCCTGTAGTTATGTACCTGTAGGTGTTTTGACTTGGCCAATACCATCCCACCTGAATAGTTTGAGAGGTATGTATTTGCTACAGATGCTATAGAGAACTTCTAGACATAAAGTAAGAGCAGAGCTGTAGAGTAATGAGCAATACTGTTGTGCAAAATATAGCTTATACAGTTGGTAATGGAATTTCTTTCTCTCCCCCCATCCTTATCTGCGTCAAAAATTATTATTCATATACTATGAGTATGGTTCCATTTTTAAATATGTTGTTCTCAAAACCTAATGTGGGGCCTTGTGCTGTATTATTGGTTATATATTATAATGGTTGCATACTAACATACCTTGTTGACATACCAATGTTGTTGGCCTTTTGCTTTAACTGTTACTGGCATGCTGTTACAATAATGACTGTTATTCCATTTATGCCTGTGTTCTGTATGCTATGCAATTATATTATTCAGGGTTAATTGGAACACCCATGCATGCTGTTATAACTAACGTTAAAATGTTTTGTTCATGACTAACCAATATAGTTTGACAAACCTCAACACCATAGCACGCTTGGGTAGGGTGGTCCCAGAGAGGATCTGCCTATCCAACCTCATCTGGCCATGACACCATGTTCCAGCACATCTGGAATCCAACCTGGAGCTGCCTCCTCTGTTGTTCCTGCACCACCTCAGGTGGAACCACCTCAGGGGACAGGGTACACCTCCCCCAGGTGCAGGTGTGGAGATGATCTTGTCACCCAAAACCAGTTTCCAGGGTTGGTGAGCAGGGTTATCCACCGTGATTTGGATGACCGATTGCACCAGATCAAGAGCACACTGGTGCACCTGGAGGGGAAGGCTGGCACCCAGCACAGCCACCTTTGGGGCTGTGAAGGGGCAGTGATGACTGCCTATAGGTGGGGAAATCAGTTCCACTGTTTCCATCTGAGGGCACTTGGTCCTCAGATTCCCAAACATCCTCCCCATCCAAGGTGTTGTTACCCCCCGATGTATCATACACCACCCCTGTCCACTGTCTTGTCTGTCTTTGTCTGCAAATTCAACCTCTCCTCCCCAACTTACCTCCCCAAACTTACCCATGACCAATCCCCAACATTCCAATCTTCCCTTAAAAAAAAAAAAAAAAAAAAAACAGGGCATCTTTCCTGCAAAAAAAAAAATGCCCCATACATAGCTCTCCATTTTGCCCCCACATATACTGTCATCAATCAATCATCTCAGCAATTAATCAACAAAGTTATGTTGCCAACACCCCTCCCTGTGGGATGTAAGGCTCCAAATTCCAAATAGTTCACAACATGCACAGCTGTTGCTATAGAAGAAACGGAGAGCTATGGTCCTTTCCTACATCCATCCTGCAAATCCCTACCTTCCTTTTATATTGTTTTTCCTCCTGCTTGACCCCATTTCACCACTTTCCTATCACCCCTGTTTTCTTTTTTTTTTTTGAAAATAGCATGGGTTTAAGTGGGGATAAGCGTCGCTTAGCATCATGTTGTGTCCCATAAACCCACTTAAAACTTCTTAAAACTGCTTTAATCACCTTATCTGATTCAGACACTGTCCTGCACATCAATAAAATAACAACCCCTGCCAAGTCTTGGACCCAGGACCCTCTGAAATACATTACAGTGCATTACACTAATAGGCCAACTCAGCTCTGGAGAATTATTGGTGTTTTTTTAAATATATCATGCAGTACAGTGATGTAACATTGGAAAAATATACTCCCCTTCCAAGTCTTGAACCCAAAACTCTCTGAACGACAGTACAGTACACCACTAGACCAACTCAGTTCTGGAGAACTACAGGCGTTTTTTGTAAATATATCATGCAGTACTGTTATACACACCTTCCAAGTATTGGGCCCAGGACTCTCTGAACTATAGTACAGCAAATTAGACCACTAGGTCAGCTCAGCTCTGGAGAGATGCAGGTGTTTTTACAAATATATAATGCAGTACAGTGATGTAACATGAGGAAAAAATACATTGCTGCTAAGAATTTAACCCAGGACCCTCTAAAGTACAGTAGAGTGCATTGCCCCACTAGACCAACTCAGCTTTAGATAATTGTTGGTGTTTTTACAGATATCCTTATTACCAGTGACACTACTTCTACACATATGGGATAAATTACAGCGTACTTGGGGCCTGTGATGCAGAAACTTAACCAGTACACAGCCAAAGACATGTTGATGGATTGATCAGAGGCCTACAATATCAGGTAGAGCTGACAACTGCACAGAATGTTTCAGAATGTCCACAGTTGTGTCACCTACTTATGGCATGGTTCTCATCAAACCTATTCTGTGTGCTGAAGTACTAGCAAGTCAGTGCAGCTTGAGGTTACAAAAGCATGACAGGATAGGTCAGTGTCACATGTCATAGCCACCCAAACACATATGTTCATGCCAATCCTGTGTAACACACTGTATGCATGTAAATATGTCTTGCAACTACACCTCCCATAATAATAATTCAGTAGCTCTATCTGTTACATTCCTAGCATGTCTGACATCTGGACACCCACAGTTCAGGGAAGCAGTCCAATCTGTTGCATGGCAACTACATGCGTGCAATACAACATAGAAACAACTGAGCCCTGCAATGTCCAGTAGAACTGGTTGCTGCTACTGCAGTCACTGCCACCCAAAGTAGCACTTCAAAGGCCTGGAGGGTGGGACACATGCCACAAATATGAATACATGTCCTAAATGTCCCCTACCACACTCTGGATGGCACTGCTACTTAACATATGTACCATAGGCACATGCCTCACCTGGACTGTTATGGGTACCCTCCACCCTGGCCATACTGTGACACAAGAGCTGGCAGGGCTCCTTCATTGACATATACAGCTTGCAGTCCCCCAATCTCTTCACAATCCCAGTATGACTCCTGGGCAGAATGCACAGCTGTGGCAGGCTACACATGCAGCAGTAAGTTCAGATACCTGCTACAGAACTACCATACCTCCCAAACACCTACAACAGAGCATCCACACAACAGACATACATAAAGGGTTGGGGGGAATGACCAGGTGACAGAGACACGTATCACAGTCTCCCCTAAAATCATACACAGCTAATAGACCAGCATCAACTGCAGCAGCATGCACATTCAGATAAAAAGGATGTATGACACTCACATCTGCCTGCCTCCTTACTGACTCCAACACACATTGTTAAATAGTAACCTGCCACAGAATCAGAAAGTCTGTTAACAATGGCCAAACATAACATGCAAAACTGTGGACATATCACATCAATCAAAACAGTGAACAGTATTTCTACCTACCCACTGTGATGCTCCACCTCCCACACATCAATAGTGTCCTCCTCACAGGCCGGGAAAAGGGCCAAGGCCTACATGAAGGCTTTAATTATTGTACTGTGTTGCCATGCCATTGGCTAATGCCAATGTAACCCAGCTGTTCTGGATGCTATTAGCAAGTGTGAGTCAAAGATTGGTGCACAGGCAATCACCTGTTCATGAGCATTACCTAAAAAAGGCAAGTTGCTGCCTATGGTAAAGATGTCTGTGACTTTCTTCATGAAAACAGACTGCGATTTCCAAGTAAAAATACCACTGGATGTCTACTCACAAAGGAGTACAGCACTATACCAGGTATGTCATAGAGTTAACCATGTAATGGAATGTAGCTGGGGAGATGCAGTCATGGGAAATAGGAATTTCAACAGTAGGTCTCAACAACATATCTTGGAATGACATGTAGCTGTTAGTCTGCTGTCCAGCACCTACAGTCTTGCCTTTTGGCTATGTCTACAGTAACATAGATCACAGTTATGGCCCCTGAGTCCCCCCAGCAATGGTCAGCTAACATACAAATGCTACTGGATTGTCTGTTGTACAATAGTGACAATAACTACTGGTGGCTACAGCTGGCATATCACATCATGTGATGTCATGAGCGGCTCTCGGTCTGTGAATGTCATACAGGGTTAGTTCAAATATTTTCCAGGTGCCTCTGACTGCTCCTGATGTACTATGGCTAGGTCACTGTGTACTCCACACCTGAATCTCATTGCCTGACAGCCATAGCTAGCATACCTGGTGAGCCCCTGCAGCAGGACAGCAGGTTATAAGCAGTAGTAGTGGGAGGACACAGGCTCTGCCTCAGCAACAGTGTGTACATATTTACCATACAATGTAAGGGAATGAATACAGTGCCAGATATTAATGTACCATTACTGTGTTCCAAGGGGAGTGGCATGTCGCAGACACATTCCCCACACTCTGGGACATATTGTCCAACTGGTTTCCAGACATCCACATTTGTCTGGCATGGAGTCCACATACATCAGGCACATGTACACATTCTGCAAACATCTGGGCACCGCAGATGTCAGACACCAATGGGGAGGAAACCCTACACCACATATGCACTGCTCTCAGTTATTGCATAGCACAGATGTTGCTGGAATGTCCACATACACTTGTAGTACCACTCACATATTTGTTGGATGTTTGCTGTATGACATGGTACTGTAGTGTTGGCCATAGGGGACACACCACAGTTGATGGCAGTGATGAATGTGGACATATAACAACACAGTTGGTCACAGCACACAGGTCATAACTGGTATACCTAGGACCATACGAGGTTACTAGGCTATGGGCCCTTAGCTTCCATAAGCCTAGCCCAGATGATAGCCAATGTGTATGCAAGGCAGCACCTGATATCCCAGTCCAACAGGGACACAGGTGGTATCCCAAGGGGGTATGTGCAGTTAACCATCCAGTTATCCATGTTCCACCTGCAAAAGTGTAAATAGCTACACTGCCTGATGTGGACAGGGTGACCATTACACAGCAGGGTGAGTGTGTGGGGCACACATCTGAGCCACCAAGAAGACCAGTTGATGTCACACACCAGTTTGAGGGAGTGTGTGTGTGTTAATAGAGTAAAGCTTGAGTTGCACTTGTGCAGCAGTCCCAACAATGTGGAGTCCGTGATTGCCTTGCATGCCAGACAGAGGTCACCTCTGAGGAGTATGTATGAAACCTGGTAGAGGGTTGGGCTTATAGCCTATCTGTGTATGGTAGATGTCTGAGGCCCTGGTACTCCCTGGTGGGGAACCTCTGTGATGTCCCCAACTGCTGCATGTGCTGTGTGAGGTGAATAACAAACATGGCATTTTACATAATAATGGGCCTTATTGAGGGGAATACATGGATGTTCGGACCCCGTGTCCTTGGGTGACATTCCCGTAGCTATGAGGTGGGCTATGTAGCAGGTTTACCATAGAAAAGAAGCAATATGGTGGTGAAATGTCATGTTGTCATCGCCCTGTATGCACAGATTCCCCCATGACTGATTGTGTGTCTAGGATGTTGTTAGTACTGTGATAATATGTGGGGATGTCACTCTCCCCAAAGGAATTGACATTGCATGTCCTGGTATGTGGCCTGAAGTTATGTTTCTGGCACCAGTCATGTATTTGCATGAGACCCTCCTAGACAGATGTCCACATCACTAGGGAATCCAGTGACAGCACACAGCATGCAGTCATCTGCAGACTTGGTCAGTCATAGGCCAGTGGCTGTGCCCTGCACCACAGATGTGCTCATCACACATAACAGAGGCCCAAACACAGAACAACAGGGGACGCTGCTAGTTATGGGTCATCTGCTTGGTCTGGATTTCCCTATGTGTTTTAGTTGGGTCATGTCAATGCCCAAGTGTGCTATTCCTATAGTAACATATGGTGTGATGCATACTTGGGAGCATATATCTATTATGGCCAGGTAGGTTATACTGTCAAAGACTTTATCCAGGTCAAGGTAGGCAGTGTGCACTGTCACCAGCTCCCCGTCCATGGCTTTGGTGACTGTGTCAAAGAGGTTAACCGAGTGTAACAGACATGATCCCTTCCTTGACAAAGCTGAACTGTGCATGATGGAGTATGTGGACATTGCCAATGTTCTTGTTAATGAGCTTCACTATAAACTGTGCTATGGCCTTGTAGAACAGCCAAGTTAGACTGATGGGTGTATAATGTGACAGATTGGTGGATGCACCACTTTAGTATAAAGGGGTGACAGTGGTTGTCCTTCACATGGCTGGGACAAAGGTGGTAGTCAGGCCTCCTATGAATACAGTTGCTTATGTTGTTGCAAGGTTATACTGGGGCTCATGTAGACTGCATCCTGTCATGTGATACTCTCCCATGGGGGATGTATACCATGACTTTCACATGGCAGTGGTGACCTGTTCCCTACATATAGGAGAAGGGGGCAGGTACATCTTGATGTACTGATAGGGGGGACGGGGGAGGGGTGAAGCCTACACTGACTCTGTCAGGCATCAAGTATGCTATACCTATAGCACTAGTATAGCTGATGTCTTTGACCACCACAAGTGAGCAGATGCAGATGCTTCCTGTGATGTTGCAGACATATGTGCAGAATGGGAGATGATTGTCTACAGTGGATGTCGACAATGTGAGCTCTGGGCTTGCTGTACAGGTTCCCAGGAGTGACCCCATTCACTTGTTCACACTAACGAGACATTGCTTGTAAATGGGTACCTGCCACTAGTTTGTCTCAGACACCGGTATGTCATCCTTTTTATAGACACTTATGTACTGCAGATGTCCACCAGATAGGTGTACATATCCTTGCAAAGGATGATGTAGTCCTGTTGGGTATACCTGACTCCATGCATCTACACAAATGCACATCTAGCACATGTGTGCATGAGTCCCTATAGAGGGGTTTGGGGCTGGGAAGCTGTGTATACCACCCCCTAGGAGGCTGTATTCCATGTTGGAGGTGTATGTATGTGTGACTTTAGCTAGATGGGTATTGTGAGAGATGACGACTGCAAACATGACTGCATGATGGTTGCTTTGCCATGGAGGATGACACTGTAGAGATGCTGCAATGGTGTCCTGTGTTGTATAATAGCAACTGCAACACACCTTTACCTTGTGTGGGGGTAGCCCCTAGCTGCACCAAGGTTATTGTAATTCCACTGTTGATGGCTCTCTGGCCATTTGTGTGCTGGCATGTGTACATCTTCCAATGTAAGCGTGGGTCATTCAAGTGATCCAGGTTCAGGGTAGAGACCCAAATCACAATACAGTTGCTGATGTCTATATAGGCAGGATGGGCTTCCTGGTCACATGTGGTGACCAGGAGCTAGCTATGATTTTAATAGGAGTGTTGGCAATGCTGAACTGCCCCTGTGGTGTCCCCTGTGCATCTTACTGCCTTTACAGCATGAAGGTGTGTATGTGTCTCAGATATATATATATATATATATATATATATATATATATATATATATATATATATATATATCTATATATACAATCACATGTCCCATGCCATTTCCACCCACACTTTGGGGTATGACTGTATGATAGGATGGTTGACCAGGTAAGGCTGGGGTGCTGTCTGTAGCTTTGAACCATGTGTGTGTGACTGCACAGATGTCAGCATTTCCTGGGGTTAAGAATGCTTGCATTGAGGGCAGACTCATGTGTAGACACCTAGGGTTTAGCAGCTTGGCCTTCAATTTGTGCTGCACTTACAGTTGTATGTTGGTAGTGATAACCTCACCACTTTTCCTAATGAAGGCACTATGGGGGTGGTGAAAACCATTGACAGATGCCTGAAGGCCAGTTGAGACAGATGGAGGCCATCTGTTGCAGAGCATTGTGGTCTATTGACCATAGCATCCCAGGCTCACAGGTAGTGAAACCCCCTGGAATATCACAGGATAAAAGTCCACATGTTAAGGTCAATCATTTCCTGAATATATTGTGGCATCAGTTGGGTGACAGTGGAATGGTGCATAAGGCTAGGGACATACCTGCCTGGGACACATAATCAGTGTACTCACTGATGTCTCACTGCATATAGTCCAGGGACGTGCATCTGAGGTCAGACACACCAATATGGACTGCGACCGACTCATGACAGTACCTGTTGGTGAGAGACAGCAGTGTGTATGTGATATGATAGAGTCTGTCACCTGACACACAATTAACTGTGACCATCCACATATACAGTCAGGTGAGAGGCACAACACTGTGTCTCACAATGGAGTCTCCTATGTGTAACATATTTGACAGGTGCTGATGCCTGCATGGCTGTGGGACACAGGTGTGTGGCCATGTGTGGTACATACCATGTACAGCTGTGGCATTCATGCATGGCTTTGCCTTGGAGGTGTCCTTTTTTTGTGGATGTGGATGTTGAGGGCCACTGCATATGCATGTGTGTGTTGTTAGGTGTGGGTGGTGTATGAGGTGTACTGATTGTGTTGACAACCTATTTGGAGACAGACATGCGGCCTTATCAGGGAGGGAGCATGGACTGCAGGTACCTACTGCCACTGCATCTCTCACACAGTGTGTTCCTTGGTGGTATTCCTCATCCATCCATGTACATGAGGCAAGTGCTACACTGTGCGAGGGCACCCATATCAACCACACTGGCAAGGGGAGCTGTAGGACATTGTCCAGCCGTACAGTCCAGAATTTCAGGGAGGAAGGACAGGGAGACCTGAGGCATGAGCCTACAGCACAGGTGTTTACTACAACAGTAGAAGGCTGACACCACACCATACCATGTAGACAGGCTATGAACAAGCAGTAATAGGTGAAACAGGAAAATACATTTGAACACCTCATAGCACATGCAGCAAGTAGAATAAAACATCAGGATCAGGAAGGCAATGCATGATGTATTGCCCCTATGTTGCTGATAGCCACATACATATTGTGGTGATAGATGACGGGGTATGACTTGGGAGTTAGCGGTGGATAGTGGTGGCAAATGTGGATGTGTAGGATGTGTACATTGTAGTAAGCAATGTATGCGGTTCTGTGATGTGCTGTGTTCTCCTCTTCATGCCTTTCAGGTGGGATCTGTAGATGTCACAATCCACCTTTCTCAGAAGCTGAGACCGCTGCCATTATTGATGCCCTGAGATGCCATCACTGGGTGCTGTTGACAAGGACTCACCATAACCAGCAAGAATGCACAGTGCATCACATTCATAATCACAGTAGCATATTTGCAGTAGTTGTAACATATTAGCACATATTTTTGTAAAGGTGTAGCCAGTGTGCTATACAGGGGTGCATTACTATTGTGTAAATGGGTGCACAGTAGTTCAGGTGAAGGTCCATCACATATACTGACTTGTCACGTATCTGGCAGGTGTATATAGTACAAGCAACATTAACTGGACCTAGCTGCACTGCATGTTTTTGAGGGCCTGCCCAGAAGTTTCTTGTGGTCTGATTGTGTGTTGTGCATGGCATCAGTTAGAAGGTGCGGTCTGTATAATTCCTTTGTGGCACTTCATCTGTATATATATATATATATATATATATATATATATATATATATATATATGTGTGTGTGTGTGTGTGTGTGTGTGTGTGTGTGTGTGTGTGTGTGTCTGTATGTGTGTGTGTGTGTGTGAGGGGGGTATTCATGGATCAGCAGACATTAAAGTGCAGGAACTAATGTAGTCATGTTGACTTCTACTCACAGGTGACCATGGGGGTGGAGTGTGTTCCCCCTCACAACTTGATGTCAGTGTCTCATTGGACTCTAATGATGATGGTGGTGGTCATTGTGAGGCACAGGTGGGGTTGCTGGGGGCTGAATGTGTCCCATTGGTTGACATCCCACTTCAACCCCCAATGTCCCTGCACACAGTCGGTATGCCCACAGATACCCAGTCCCCAGCAGCCACAGATATTGGGCAGTCAGAGGGTGGTGGCATCAAACAGGGGAGTGTGGTGACTATGGCAGCTATGACTGTAGACACTAGCCATAGACAGAGAGCTGGCAAGGTCCCACACAGGCACATTGACAGGGGTGCTCGAAGGAGGACTGCTGCACATCAAACACCTGTCAGAGGTGACACAGCATGTGTCACCTGACGCATGTGTCAGTCCATCATGGAGGAAGAGGCACATTGTGAACAGTACACCAGATGGATGCACAGAGTCATGGATGCCACACTGCCTGGCATGCATAACTCTCTCTATGGCATTGGTGATGCCTTACGTCATTTCGCTGATGTAGTGGATAGATGGTGGGGTGAGAAATTGTCAGTCCTTAACCATGCAATGTCTGTGCTGGAACATGTGGTGGGAGTAGGGCATCAGACATGTGAATGTAGGTCAGCAAAAACATCAGCTGAGAACCCATGTGGCCATGCACAGTCACACTCCCATAATGGCAGTACCACCAGCACTACATGGCATGGCAGACCATGGGCACATTGTCCTGGGCAGTCATGTGAGGGACACAGACCCAGCAGACTCCAGTCACCACCAGCAAGTAGTACCGCATCTTGCCCTGGGCATGGTGGTGCCAGTGCCACTCCTGGCAGAACCGGTTCCTGTGTTTGTGGCTGGAGATGTGAACTGTATATTCTGCAATGCATGGTTCATGGCTTTCCAGCATACTCTTGTGTAGGGCTAGCACATGGCTTGACTGTGTACATGGACACACTCACACAGCACTGATACATGCAGGTCACCAACAGACACATACAGCTCCTCTCCATGGCCCAGCTGACCAGCACCTCTCCAGACACACACACACACACACACACACACACACACACACACACACACACACACACACACACACACACACATGATGTCAACTGTATGGCACAGCCTAAGTCTTTGGCAACCCCACACCACACCCTGGAAATGTGATGATACCTCTGCCACATCCCTGTTATCCATACCATTGATGCAGGCACATGCTAATATGTGTTTGATGCACAGGGTGAATATAGTACAGTTAATGGCAGTTTGTAGTGTAGTAGTGTTATGACATGTAAGGTTCTGTCTGCTGGCAATTGTCATGCATACACATCACAGTGTATGTACCTTTGTGCCATGATGCTTTGTTGCTGCTAGTACTGCTGGCTGACTGTTGTTTGACAGACCTTATTATGTTTTTGTTCCAGGTGTCTGTGTGTCTAAGTCATGGTGACCTGCTGCCATTACAGAAGGTCATGATGATGTAGTGGCAATGCAGAGACTTTTTCTTCATCAAGTTAAGGCTGTATATGTGCATGTTTACCTAGATGTGTATGCATGGAACAGTGTGTGAGGGACAATGGGGCAGACAGAGTAAACTTGTATGTATACCCCTTGACACAGCATGCTACTCTTGATACATGTCACCTGGGAGTTCCATAGGTTTGCAGGTTCATAGGCCCATAGAAGGTTACTAGTGTACTGGCTCTGGGCCCCTTTCAAGCCTAGTCATTACTTCATCTCCAACAGAATTATCGATCAACACCTGCTGGCTCTGGCATTGATGGACACAGGTTGGACCCCTGGGACAGATTTTTGTTTTCCCATCCACTCATCATGGATGCACTTGATGAGTGTCTGCATGGTACTCTGTTTGACATGTATGAGAAGTATATTCCTAAGACAGGGCAGCCTTTGGGAAACAAACCTGTCTTTCCAGCAGTTTCTTTTTTGCTGTCACATATGTGATTTAGGCTTGTCGTGCTGGTAATAAGGCCAGAGTTAGACTCACATATATGGGGCTGGAACAGATGTTGAAGGGCTGAGCACAAAATTGCCATCTAGGCATGCCACAACCCACTTGTGGACAAACTGTCCAATACCAAGTGGAGCACTACTGATTCAGGGCTGTCTGCATGGAACAGGTGTTGAAGGCCATGGATAACCTTTGTGGGTGTTAACATAGCCTTTCCAGTTGCTGCAAATGTCTGCATAGGTACATACCAGACTGGCCATGATGATAATGTATTGTTGTACTGACTGAGGACTATACAGAGATAATGTCCACCAGTTGTTTGGCTGCAGTTCCTTTAGCTATGTGATGAACCATGTACAAGCCTTTTCTGACCACTGCCACTACTTGATGGCTGAATGCAACAGTGTTATCAACCCGAGTACCCAGGTCTGTCAACGCAATTTGAATGTTTATGGTGTTGCCGTTGATGTGGGAAATAGTGGAGCCATGTCCTCACCATATGGTATGATGATACTATTTTTGGCATTCAGCTTGAGGCCAGAACCTTGGCAACATTCCATACTCGCTGTATGACCCCATTGCAGTGTGTTCACATCAGTTTGTGGGTGAATGACAAACAGCATACTACTTACAGTTGCCACAGCCTTAGGTGGTAACTACATATGTAGGTGGTGACAGTTAGCATTTATGCCTAGATACATGTGGGTCATTGGGGTTGGCAGCTACTCACAGGGCCTACACATGTCTACATATTGCACACACATAGGCAACACAGAGTAGGTTTGCCACCTTATCAAATGTGGAATGTGGGACACGTCTTGTAGTATTGTGACAGTTGGCAGGACATACCATACCGACAAGTGCAACAGAGAGGACTTCCCTTGTTTGCCAATATGACAGCTTCTTTGTGTCACATTACCATAGGTTATGCTATTTCTCATAACATTACAGTGCTTCTGATGTGAAATAAATGCTTTATGCAACTAGTAGACAACTTTAGGAAATGTTTGTTGTCCTACACTCTGGAGATCTCTAAATTGTTTGAGTAGTTGTCACAGGTCACACCTGGCCAAACATGGACTGCAACCTGCAGGGTGGGACAGGTGGTGGCCATACTTCTCACCTGTACAGATTTCTGCAGAATGTCCTGATGTTTGATGTTTGCCACATATTTTTGTTCCATTTGTCATAACATTGTGATTTTTCTGGTAAATTAGTGTGACATCATTAAAGACTGATGTTAGACAATAATGACTAATATTTTCCTGTCAGACTTCATACCCTTCAGAAAATGCATGTGAATGCACAACCTATTATGCTACCTACTTTCTATGTTTGTCACAGCAATAGTTAAAGACTTAGCCTAATATTTGTCCTTTGTCCCACTTTTATGTATGGCTTTATCCAGATGTCTGTCTCTAAGGGGTTGAGAGGTATGGTGGTGGCCCCAATACAGTCATACTGCTGCAAGGGTATATATATATATATATATATATATATATATATATATATATATATATATATATATATATGAGTACACACACACACACACACACACACACACACACACACACACACACACACACACTCACTCATAAACTGCCCTTGTTGATAATAGAACCCCTACCTGCCTAGTTATACATACGACAATGCTATGCACATAGTGCATGTGCCACAGAGCTTATATAGTTTTGCAGTGTCTGCCACTACTGTTCAGGTGGATGACGTCTGGAGGTGCTGTAAGGATTGACACTGGGGGTTAACAGGCCCTTAAAATGGTATAACTGTGTCACACACACACTGCTGTAGGAGGACATGCATTCCAACACACATGCACAGAGAGTTGCCAGTTTTGAGATTTGAACACCTTTGTATGCACTTATGTATGCTGTAGTCTGCTGTATGTATTGCATGCACCATAGTGCTATTGTATTTGAAAATGTCTAACTCTGTATGTAAGATGGCTGACATCTGTAGGTGCTGAATAGGTTGGTGATGGTGGTGTTAACATGGTGGCACAGGCAGAGAAAATGGTGTAACATTTGCACACACACAGACAAGACAGTCACACTTCTACAGGGGATATGCATACACAGACACATACACTCACACAGTTGCCAGTATTGAAACTAGAACCCCTTCCTATCTAGTTGTATGCATTATAGTGCTACTTCCTTATCGTGTGCGCCACAGAGCTTATATTCCTGGGGCATATCTCTCAACCTCTTAGAGCAATAAATGTGGACAAAACCTTCAATATAGTGGATTAAAGATCCAAAAATAGAGACACTTTTTTTACATATCGCTCTTACAAACTTTGATAAGTGATAGAGTGACAGGCTTCACATTAGCATTACCATTGTGAAGGGTATGAAGTTTGAAACTCAAATGTCTGTTATTATTTTCTGACTTCAACTCTCAATGATTTTTCAGAAAACCACAATTTTATGAGAAACAGACCAACTATATGAGGCACACACCTGGACATTCTAAAAAAGTCTGTACAGCTGAGAGGTATGGGCTGCAAAGTGTCAAACGGTGCATCTAAGGTGGATGGCATCAACTGGCCCTGTAAAGTATTGCAATGGGGAGAGTCTGCAGGGTGGAACAGTCCTCAAAATGGTATAAGCAACACACACAGTTGGCAGTATTGTGATTAGAACCCCTTCTTATCTAGGTTGTATGTACTATAGTGCTATGTACTTATCGCATGTGCCACAATGTTTATATGCCTGGAGAGTGTCCAATGGTGCATCTAAGGTGGATGACATCAGCAGGCCCTGTAAAATAATGCAATGGGGGGAGTCAACAGTGGAACAGGCCTCAAAATGATGTAAGCAACACACACAGGACAGCCACAGGAGATATGTTTCACACACACAAACAGTTGGCAGTATTGAGATTAGAACCCCCACCTATTTGGTTGCAAGTACTACAGTGCTATGGATTTATCGTTTGCACCGCAGAGCTTATATGCCTGAAGTGTGTCCAATGGTCCATCTAAGGTGAATGACATCAGCAGGCCCTGTAAATCAATGCAATAGGAGGGTAACAGCGTGGAGCAGGCCACAAAATGCATTGGTATTGCACACACATGCAGGAAATACACACAGCCACAAGGGAATATACTTATACACACACACACACACACACACACACACACACACACACACACACACACACACACACACTTGCTAAGGTGCTGGTGTTGGGATTAGAACCAGTACTTATTTAACTATCTATACTACAGTGTTATGTATGCATTGCTTGCACCACAGACTTATGCGGTTAGGAAGTGTGTAAATGTGCATACACATGGATGACATCAGCAGCCCCTGTAAAGTAGGACAATCGGGGTGTTAACAGGGTGGAGCAGACCTCAAAATGTATTGGCATTACCCACACACATAGGCAGAAAATACACACAGCCGAAGGGGATATACTTACACACACAGTTGCCATTGTTAGGATTAGAACCACTGCCTATCTACACTATAGCACTATGTGCTTACCACATGTGCCACAGGAGTTACAGATGTTGAAACTGTCTGCCACTGCTGTTGGGGTGGATGACATCAGTAGCTGCTGACAGGGAGACCACTGTTGTGGTGAACAGTAGTCACAGGGCCAAAATATGGGTGGCCATTACACAGACATAGGCCTGTTGGGTGTGTGTATTCTGCTGTGCATGTAATACATACAGAAACACACACACACACACACACACACACACACACACACACACACACACACACACACAGGCACAAACATTCACACACACACACAGACAGACAGACACACACACACACACACACACACACACACACACACACACACACACACACACACACACACACACATGATAACTGATGTGAGATTACACCCCCTACCTACCTACTATTACACAATGGGGCTCACCATAGTATTTGCATGCACCACTGGTTAAAATTGTTGTGTGTGTGGCTGCAGCAGTACATCACTCTATGTCTTTTAGGGTCTCCTGCTGTCTCTGCCTCTGTCTCTCGCTCTGTCTCTGTCTCTCTCTCTCTCTCTCCCCCTGTCTTTGCCTCTCTATAAATGATATATTTGTATATGTTACCTATATATCTGTATGTATATCACACTCAGCAGATCCAGATAAATCTTATATGTACCACATACGCATAGATGGGGGTAAACATGTCTGATGGGGTAGGGATAGACAGTTAAGGTATACATAGCAGTCTGTATGCAGAAGGGATATATGTGTATCCCAGTTCTATAGTCAGATGTGGGTTCAGACATGGGTTGAAAGTAGCTAGGTGTAGGAGCATGCCCAGTATTAACATCAATAGTAACAGTGGGACTCCAGGCCAGACCTACCTGTATTCTGGTCCAGGATTTTGTGTGCTATAGCTGATTGGTTGTGGAACCTGTGTAAACAATCCAGCACCTCACTAATATATTGGCTGAGGGATCTCCTGGCTGTGTGCTATCCTTATTAACTGAGTCATGTCTAGGGTGGATACAGAGTGTATTGAACTGAGCAGAGTTTTGCATAATATATGAGGTACATTTTGCACAGCACTGTGATGTCCTGGTATGTCAATGGCAGATCAGTATACATTAATGTGAGGAACTGCTGACAGACATTTGTCTACTGACTCCATGCACTGCAGGGAACTCATACCCATGCTATTGCAGAAAGTGTTCTAGTCTGCACATTCAACGTTTGCCTGGCCAGTGGTTCCTCCTTCCTCTTATATGTGGACCTTTGTCCTGCTCTGCTCCAATTGCAGGCTTTGTCCACAGTTCCTGCTCTTATGTGGTTGTAGTTATGGTGTGACTGGGGTAGAAGTTGTAACGTACACAGAGTTACGGACTATACACCTCTGATTGTACCTGTTTAGCAGGTTGGCCAGCATTGTGCCCCATACATCTGCCCTGGTCCTCAGATGGTTTGTGTTGCACTGTTCTTATAAGGTTACATGTTGGCCATAACTATCAAACTCTTACAGCCAGACATCTGGACAAGGCAATATATATAACAGTCAGACACAGGCCCAGACATGGGGACAGCATCTTAATATTGCTCTTCCAAACATAGACAATTGGTATAATGGTTTTGTATTAGCTTGCATTTTCATATGGGTATGAAGTCTGCATCTCAACTGTCTGTCATTGATGTTTTCACATAGTTTGCCAGACAAATGCAATGTTATAATAAACAGAACAGATATATAAGGCATATTTGTGAACATTTGTGGGGTATGGATAGTGCCCACTGACTTGTCAGTACTGACACAGTTACATGGCAGGCTTTGTATTCTGGCACTAGACTGACTTATCACAACCTGCTGTTCTACTAGGCACCGCCTAGGTTACTCAGAGCTGTGTACTGTCCATATCTGTGGCCCCCTGTCCCTCCATTGTCCAGCTTTTCTGCAGTAACAAATATTGACTTCTGGACAGCCTGTAGAACTCCTACCATAGGTGTAGATGACATGCAAAACAGTAGGCACAGCCAGGCTTGAACCATGGACCCTGTCACCTACAGTAATGCACTTAGCCCAGTGAGCCACAACAACCACCACCACTCAGTGCAGCCTACTACCTGACACTATTAACCACACACACATACATAGCACATTGATCCCTGCATATTGTGGAATTGGAACATGCTAGCAAGTTGATTGGGAGAGCCCTGGGAATGTGTGATCTGCTGCTATTACTTTAGAAACATAACTGTTACTACAGTTCTATGGGAACACAGGTGTGTCGGGGCTAGGTGACTATACCTTTCAACTGTACAGATTTTTTCAGAATATCCAGATGTTTGCCTCACATTTTGGGTCTATTTTTCATAAAATTGTGGTTGTGTGGAAAATAACTGGCAAATCATTGGACTGAAGTTAGAAGCTAATGACTGACATTTGAGTTTCAGATTTCTTACCCTTCAAAAAATTCATGCTAAAGCAAAACCTGTTATTCTAGCAACTTTCTATGTTTGCAAGAGGAATATTTAACAATTGTCCCTGTTTTGGGGCCTTTTCCCCACATTTCTTTATGGCTTTGTACAGATTTCTTGCTCTAAGAGGTTAAGAGGTATGTATGGGACTACAAAATTGACATCCATGCAATTGTCCTGTGACCCCGCTGTTTATTAGTCCCTCACATAGTGCAGTGGAGTTTGCTGGCTTGGGATCTACTGCATATTTTGGGGCAGCCAGTATTTGGCAGCAAGTTCCTGTTATCCCACATAACTGTCCATTGTCTGCTGCTATCCCAGTAGCCCACTCCATTCCCTTGCATACATGCAGCAATACTGTACATATGCTACCACAGTTTATTACCCCATTCATTTGTTATTAAGAAGAGTGAAGTACCTTGTGCCTGCAGCAGTTGAGAGGACAGTGTTTCAGGGCTGATTCTGTTGGATGCACTCAGTACACAGCCTATACATGATAAGTTAAAGGCAGTGTGATGTGGCTGGCATCCTTTTTACTGTGTATGTGAGTTGGAGTGAAGTGTCAGTCTTTGGGTTCCTAGGTCGATAGTGTATGTGCTGTGCATTGCCTCTTTGCCAAGGCCAGGGAGTACTGGGCATGCCTACATCTGCCTACAGGGACAGGCTCATGGGATTTCTCCTCCAAGTCCCCCTCTGCTGTGGGGACCTTAGCAATGGTGGGTGGCAGTGATTCCCTTCCCTCTGATGTTCCTGCTGCAGCTGTTTCCACAGGACCATATTGTGTATCATGGCATGTACTATGAACATGTGTGCACATGTGGCTGGAGAGTAATGCAGGGCTCCACCAAATATGTCAAGGGAGTGGAACCATTACTTGAGCAGCCCAAACACATGCTCTATGATGTTCCTAGTTTGTACGTGTGCCTCATTATGGCATTCTTCAGTTGGTGTGTGTGCATTTCTGATGAGTGTCATCATCCACGGTTCCAGTGCATAGCCAGCATCCCCCACTAGAAGGCCATATGGGATTCCCCCCTGGCAAATGCCTGGTACAGCTGTGATGCATGCCAGATGTGGGGGTCATGATAACTGCCAGGGCTGCAAGCACACACATTGATGATAATGCCCTGGGCATTGCACATGACCTGGCAGTTGACGTAGATTCTACCCTCCTCACTCAGTGGTGTTTTGATGTGAAAATGGGTGCAGTCTATGGCACCCAGTACCTCTGGGTAGCATGCTACATGTTGGAAGAGTGCATTTTGCTGGTCCTCTTCTCATGGGTGATGGGAAAATAACTGTGCTCACGGCATGTGTTATCATGACATCCAGGAAATGGTGACCCTGGATGCAGATGCCTGTGAGACCCCCATGATGTCCCCAGTAGATCTTTGGAAAGTACCTGTATCTTGTATTCTTAAGGCTAGACATGCTTTTGTTTGCACTGGGATGGGTTTCCCTCTGTTGGCTCTCAGTCTGAGGTGAGGGCAGCAGAATTCGGTGAGTTCCTTTAGTATGTCTCTGTACACCCTATAGCTGGAGCTCATGTAGCCCTTGAAAGGTTGCCCTGGCCTGACAATCTTCTCCTCCTTAGTCTGGGCCTGCTGTCAGCATCATCATCATCATCATCATCATCACTGACCTGAGCCTGTAGTGCATATAGATGTAGCAGAGCAGCAACAGCCCCTATCATTTTGTCAGTTAAAATTCCCAAGCATGTACTCCAATGGTGCAGAGTATGTGGGAAAAATCAGAGTGAAAGGTGTATGCATACGGTACACTGGTGTGCTACAGATGCAGCCTGTGTGATTGGCTGACTATGATACATTCCACCTGTCAGGTACATCATTGAGGGGTTTGAATGGACCAATGTCAGTAGAGCAGAGCTTATCAGTTCATTATACTTGATTGACTTGCTCAGGCTATTTCCTTTTAGTTATGTTTTTTTTCCAATTTCTTCCACTGCTAAGCCCCATGGAGCTCAGTGCAAACCTGCTGTGCTAGTATAAACATTACTCAGCAGTTTAGACCCTTCCCTGTACATGGGTGTGCTTAGCTTTTCTTTAACTAGCTAATGCACATGCTGTGGAGCTAAGCTATAGCTTAGCAGCCTCAGACACACAGCCCTACTTAGCTGTGCTTATCTGAGTACAAATAGATGCCGCTAAGCTCCAATCCACTTAAACATGCCATGACACACCCCCTTTTAATGTTAGCTATCTGTTCTGCCTACACCAACACAGTTCTTGCTCTACCATGGTTAAACCAGAGCCTATTTCCTTAGCTACCACTATAACCTGCCATATGACTCTGCATGCTGGCCACTAAAATGCAATAACTTTGCATACCTTTATATTTCATATTTTACACTTTTTTTGCAAAAATAGCATGTTTGCACATTGTTGCGTGCCACTTAAATGTGGCATATGTATTAAAAAAAGTTTAATTTTTGATATATTGCATTACTTTTTCTACTCAATGGCCATAGTTTTGGCCATTTGTATGGCTGCTGTGACATATACAACCTTTTATTTGGGCTGTAACAGCCCCTGTTTAACTGCTGTGACATATACAACCTTTTATTTGGGCTGTAACAGCCCCTGTTTAAATTTTATACTCTGGTACACAGTTTCCAACCACGTACATTTTCCCTGCTGACATGGCATCTACACAAATGCTTTTCAGCTTGCTGAATCAAAAATCACATCATTTGCATGGTTTTCATCAGCAGATAAGGTAATTTGTATTCCGTGGACACCTCTGTGTCCACACAGTGTCTGCACGCTCATGCACGCCCCCAGCCCTGTTTCCTGGACCGCTCAGCAGCCATATTCCATGTTTAGGCTGCTACACTATTCCTTCACTGAGAATTGCTCCATGTAGGGTTTATTGAATTACCCCCTAAGTCTTTGAAGAAGAGGTAGAAAACAATAGGGGTCCTAACATGGAGTCCTATGAAACCCCGGTATATAATGTGTCTGTTTGTAATACGATCTTCTTACAGAATAGATTGACAGCAGTAAAGTATGTCTTTTGAATACTGCTGTATGATCTCCCTCACTAAAGTGGAAAATTAAAGTTCTAGTGAACACACCTCAACTCATACCTGAAATGGATTCCTTAATGTGTACAGGTAGTGTTCTTTCTGTCTTGCCTGCATTACATTTACCCACAATTGTATGTCATTACATATATTAATACAGTACTTTGATGACTGACAAAGTCTTTAAAGAATGTTCAACATGTTTTAGGATGAATTATCACATATTTAACATGAATGATATCATAGTACAAGAGCTGTTCCCTTCTGTTTAATAAAACTGTTTGATTTCCATTCAAATATTTGTTTTAAATTCTTACCTCATCTATAAGTTAAATGTGGTTCTAAAGGTATCCTGGACTTGATTTCTCTACTGGACATAACAATATAGCAAATCTTTTTATTGCAGGTTATACTTACTTGCTAAGAAGACTTTTCCCTGGATTCACTATCCTTCCATGTAGGACTAGCTTAGCCCTGCACGGAAGTGGCCATTTAAGGGCAGAATAGCAGCACGCCATGCATATTAATGAAGGCACTCTGCCTGAGCTCCTAATCTTACACGGAGCATGTAAGAGTGCAGAGGACATGTCTGAGAGCAGAGCTCTCAGAATATACATGCCCTGTAATGAAGAACAGCAGACAAGTTATAAAGGAATGAGTTAGACCCTCATAGGTGTACCCATACCTCCAGCAACATACTCCCACGTGTACAAGAGCAATAGTTAAAACAACAAATATAAAGACTTTTTTTTTATGAAACATTAAATTTAACTGTAGGTGCATTGGTTTGCCCATCACTTAGCTATGGTTAACGCAGCTTAAATGGCGGAAGACAAAAAGTAAGATATATGCGAATGAAGCAGTACAGCAATAGTGTAGTGGGCAGAGCATTCACCTTATGAACAATCATTCTTGGTTCGATTCCCACTGGAGCACAATCCATTTTCCATGTCAAATCACTTAATGATCAATATTTTTAGTTGCATAACTTACTAAATAACATATATTTGTGAACTGGAGTACTACATTAAATACAGATGTGAGGTGCCAGTGGCATAATGTTGCAAAGTCCACAGATAATCACACGTGCCCCATACAGTATATGTACACAAGAATCAGAGATACAAATGGAAGGTAAAATATGTAATGAATGATAACTCTATACAGCTTCCAAATCCCCCACCTTCCCAAGAACCATTAGACATTACTGTCTAAATTAGTGCAGTGGTAAGTGGGAGTAAGCACTAGTAAGCAAGTGTAAGTACTATTAAGCAGTAGTAAGCATATTTAAGCAGTAGTAAGTGGGTTTAAGCCTGTTTGTGGGGGGGTAAGCAATTGTGGGGGTAAGCAATGCACACACAGGTTAAGCAATATTGAAGCTAACTCTCTGTAAGCATATTTAACCAGAGGTTAGCAGTGCTTACCCCTGCGCAAACCCATGCAAACCCAGTTACAAATGCTTAAAAGTGCCTTAATCACTCTGTATGCAACAGCCACTCTTCTGGCCAGAAATAAAATAAACAGCCTTTGCAGGTCTTGAACCCATAAACCTGTACACTACAGTCACAGTAGTTAACCACTTAGCCATCACAGCACTATACATGATTGAGGTATCACCAAACAAATCCTCACTATAGGAAAGTCCAACTGAACATGTGAAAGGAATCTATATACAGTCGTATATTGTATAACCTACTACATAACATAAATATGTGAACTGGAGTACTGCAGTAAGCCCAGATGTGAGGTGTAATTGTAATAAAGTGTTGAAGTCCCCTAATAAACACAAGGACCCCATACAGTGTACGTACACAAGAATCATGGATACCAGACACATATATAACATCTAATGAATAATAAATCAATGTCAAAAAGCAAATATAATACAAATTAAATATTAAGCAATGCTAAGCATTGCACAGCCCAGCTTAGTAGGTGTAAGCAATGTGTAGGCCAGCTAACTCAATTTGCCCACTGGTATATCCCTTTGAACAATGCTAACCTTAGGTAAGCAGGTCTGCCAATAGCTTAGCCTTTTCAAAACCATCCAATCATGGCAAAGTGTGGGAAATTGGCCCTATTTAAACCCAACAGGTGGGAATACATCTCATAACTGGTTACAGCTTCTCCTTGCAGGCACTATATCTAGAATGAGAGAGGGTGTGCGCTTTTGGGTGCAGCACTGGGGCATCCAGGAGTCCAGGGTCATGGCAGGACTCTTTGTCAAAGACCACGAGCAGAGACTGCTGCAGGACCAGTACCAGTGTACCCAATATAAAGCGGAAGCCGGGGACATTCTCGTCCGTAACCTAACCAGTGCCACTGGCATACCCTGAACTGGTGAGCAGGTCAAGCATCACTATGCCGACCTGAAGCGGTGAAAGGGGGATCTCTTGGATCAGTGGATCCAAGAGGCTAGGAGGATGGGAGGTCCCAGCTGTGTGTATCACTCCACTACCTGTTGAATAATTGCCAGCTCATGTATATTATGGATAGGTATGGTTAATATTCCTCTTATGTCCTTCACAGTGGCAAGTGAGTGGGCTGCAAACCAGGAGGCCCATGGATGTTGCTTGGAGAGGTTGTGACGTGAGGCAGGTTAGTAATACACTTGCATAAACTGTCAAAGGAAATTAATCTAAAAGTATTAGTAAGTTAATTACCTGTATAAAACAAGTATTGTTCAAGGCAAGCACTGCATACACCAGAGAATATGGCAGGAAGAGTCTTATCTAAGTTGTATGTAAATAAAAGTATAAGAGCCTGACAATAAAGGTCTAATTGCTGGACTACACGTGTTTACTCTGGCATCATATGGTAATGTCGATTTGCAATCACTTAATAGTACTGTTGTACTAAGCACTGTTACCCACACTGTGCAACATAAATAAAATTTGTAGGAATGTCTGCATATGACTGGTGTAATTCCCAGAGGTCATTTAGTACAACTGAGAGAAACATAGAAAACAGAGAAAAAGCAAACAGCAAATCCCAATAGCACATGCAACTGAGACGTGAACTGTTGTGTTTTTAGCACACACAGCCATGGTTCGAATCCTGGGAGTGGTAGTAGTCTGCATACAGAATCATACCCACAACTGTACAGATATGTCCAGACAATTGGCCCATATCTGTTGCCTGTCACTCTGTCCCCCTGGGAAATCAGTGGGATGATCCCAGCGGTACAAGCAGCAAACAAGAAATACAACTGACTGTCACACATCTTTAAGAACAAACTTGTCAGTCTAGCAACTCACCAAACTGTTATGAGAGTAATAAGCCAAGTATGTCCCATTTATACCCCCATGTTGTCAAGCTGTGACCACAGTGTGTACAGTAACAGAGTGAGATGAATGTGCATAATACTAATGTGGAATCTGGTACTTTGAGTGGCCACATTCAGGTAGTGCTAACAAACATTGCTCACACAGGTCCGTCAGATATGAACACTGTGCACAGAATTAAAAGATTGATACCCTGTACTGGTATTGTTTACTTTGATATTGTATGGCATTTGTATTGTTGCAGTTGCTCTGAATAATGAGGTATTACCCATCACTGTCACCCACACTGTGCTACATAATATAACTGTCTAGGAAATCCTGTATAAGTGTTGTAAGTCACTAAAGGTTGATGAGGGCAATAGTCTAAATATAACCCAAGTCACCTGCATGTGGTCAAGACATGGCCAGAGTTTGTGCAAAAAGAGATGGAGAGGTATGTGAATAACATCAACATGGAATCTGGGAGTATGTGTAGAAATAGTTAGTGTTAACAAACAATTCCTCCACAGGTATACCAGGTAAGAGGTGTATACTGCAGGTAAAACCAGTTCATGTATATAGTTGTCGACAGCCATACCACTGTCCAAAGTAAGGTAATAAGGTAGTGTACTAATACTTGTAAGGTACAGATAACAGCACTGACTAGGAAAGTAATGCGAGCTACAGGAATATACTAGTTGTTAACTGACATCCCCCCACCACATCTGCAACAATAAACTAAATACTCAACTCAATTGGTATGTGCTGACTTAACTGTAATGTTAGGACAAATGTCCTATAGTTTGATAATTATTTAAATCTTTTTCTATGCATGTGCTATGTTGAAATACTCCAACATTGATGGCATGGTGCCATCAATGTACCTGCATGCTGTTGTAATTACCACTGTGGTCCAATATATACATGTGTTCTGTTTGCTATGCAACTGTTCCATATCTGGTGTCTGCATTAATGTGAATATCTATGCATGCTGTTATACCTAATCCTGGAATGTGATGACTATTACTAACCCACATATGTTGATAAAACATAAACACCATAGCACATATGGGAATGCGGGTCCCAGTGAACCCACTTGTCCCACCTCAGCTGGCCATGGCACTGGGCACCAGCATGTCTGGGGCCCAACCTGGGACCTCCTCATCCGTTGGTTCGGTACCACCACAGGGGGATGGGGCTCACCCCCTCCTGGGAGCGGGCGGGGACAGAAACATGTCACCCATCACCAGGTCTGGGTCGTGGTGTGTAGCAAGCTCAACCAGCAGTTTGGAGATCTGCTACTCCAGCTTGAGGGCCATGTGTCATGTCTAGATGGCTCTCCAACTCAGCTCCCAGCACAGCCACCTTTGAGGCTGTGAAGATGCAGTGGTGACTGCCATGGTTGGGGACCTCAATCCCACTGTTTCCACTAGGGGGCTCATGGGCTTCCGATTTCCCAACACCACTCCCCATCAAGGTGTTTACCCACCACATGTGTCAGATACTGCCCCTGTATGCATCTTGTTTGTCTTGCCTGTTAATCTACCCAACCTACCTCCCCAAATATACCTACTATCCCTCCCCAACATCTCACTCTCACCTGAAAAAAAAAGGCAATCTGTTCCCAAAAATAAAATCTTGCCCTATACATAGCTGTCCATTTCTCACAAATGTCCACTGGACACATGTAATCTGGTCTAACTGGCATCACATGTTAATGTTGTCCTCACCCCTCTCTCAGGGGATTGAGTGTCCAAATCTACCTCCAAATTCAGTGCATATGCACAGCTGTTGCAGTAGAAGAAATGGGCAGCTATGCACCTTCCCTACACCCTTCCTGCACTTCCCTAGCTATTTTCCCTACTGTCTTTCCCTCTTTGTGCCCCTTTTTCACCACTTTCCTATCAACCTTTTTTCTTTTCTTTTCTTTTAAAGAAATTAGCATGGGGGTAAGCAGGAGAAAGCACTTTTAAGCAGTAATAAGTGGTTTAAACCTGTTTGTGCGGGGGTAAGCAATGCCTACACAGGTTAAGTAATTCAGAAGCTAAATCAGTATAAGAAACTGTAACCGGAAGTCAGCAGTGCTTACCTCCATGCAAACCCATGCAAACCCACTTACAACGGCTTAAAAGTGCCTTACTCACTCTGTATCCAATGACCTTTGTTCTGCCCGGCAACAAAATAAACAGCCTCTGCAAGGCTCGATCCCAGGGTCATGCCCACCATAGTCAAAGTGATTTGCCACTAAGCCATGTGAGACATACATAACTCTGATGTTTTCACAAACATATCATCCAGCAAAATCATTCAACAGTACAGGAAATGTATTTAAACATGTAGATGTATGTGTGTGTGTGTGTGTGTGTGTGTGTGTGTGTGTGTGTGTGTGTGTGTGTGTGTATATTTATATCTAAATAAATATATACATATCTATATATATATATATATATATATATATATATATATATATATATATATAGATGCAAACATCTATAGATATATATGTCTACATATATATGTCTATATACATACAGCAATATATATATATATATGTGTGTGTAAGCATAAATATATATCTATATATGTATATACAGACATATATCTATAGATATAAAAGAGAACATAAAAACATATATGACCACATGCACCATTAATGGGGGTGAGGGGGCCCAAACAACATATGTCTTGTACATATAGATACCCCCCCCACAGCCAAACATGTCTGCCCTGCAATACAGTGCCAACTGTTGCAAATCCCATAACCAGGACCTGACACAACATGGGCACAAGATGTTAATAGTACTTCATCCCATCTGTATGATGTCAGGCTGGTATCAGTAACATATCATGCAGTACTGTCTGGCTACCATAGGGAATGTACAATGTGGAAGCAATCAACATTCCTAAGATACATATACACAGACACATATATGCAGAAACATATATATATATATATATATATATATATATATATATATATATATATATGCACATATATATAGCTATATATGTAACTACACATGGACACACAGAGATATGTATAGGAAGATACATATGTTGAGTGTGCACACAATACGGAACAGCCACCATGCCTACAGTTGCCACCTTACCAACTGGACACTTTATGAGCCACCCATACAAATGACAATTGTTGCCTGCAACATATACCCACAGATAAGTCAAAGGATATAACACCACACAGAGTTTTGCATACATGGGAAAGCTTTATTTGTGTACTATTACAGTTGTATATGCCATGTCATATAGCTGTTTAAACTCTGAAATACATATAAACAGACTAATGCAACTGTCAAACAGATAAATTAATACAGTATTATGGAAATGTTTACATATGTTGCTGTCCAGGCCAAGGCCTTCAAGTAGTACAACAGTAAGGACAGACTGGGTCACAGGATAACAATCAATCAACAGTATGTAATGCAGATGCATAGTCCAGCAGTCTCTATCTACACTTTGTACACAATCCCTAGAGGTAAAGACCTCAGTTGACACAATGGGATGTATCTGTTACATAACAAGGCATAACTAACACCATCACAATCACACTGACAAATAGAAAAGTCTGTATGGCAGGAAGCAGTAGGCCTGCATTTACCCAAGGTGAATTGTATGGTAATGTACATCCAGATACCTTATGGCAGCTTACCCCTGATACCCCCACATGTTGTAACAGCCTAAGTTAGTTATGGTGCACCCCCCCATAGACTGGCATACAGGGCCATATACCACTGTTACATACACTGGCCTCTGGACTGCATAAGGGCACACATGTATTGTGTAGATGAAGCCCACACATATATGGACCCAACCTCACAATATGTGTGGGGGCCACAAGAGCATTGGAATGATGGCAGGAATGTCAGCATGACATACTCACAGCCCACTACATAACAGCCCCTAACAGCATGTTATATGGACAAAGCCTGGTATGTAGTGGAGGACAGAGGCTGGAACACAGGCCCATATGTGAAATAGTGTCATACACTAAGCGAGTTGCATGTGTTACAGGATAATCTGCAACATACCCTTAGTCAGGAATATGAAGTTAGAAACAAAAATGGATGTAGCCATGTACTGATAGCACTCAACACACACACTGCCAGTGATATATCTGACACAATACCTGTGTGGTGGACAGACAAAACATAACAGGTATGCCATCAAGTGGATAGGCCCACAGTTGAGAGCTATGCAGACAGACTGCATTCCATATTAAACTAGTATGTACACACAGACCTTGTAACACTGGTGCTATACAATGAATACAACAACGCTACTCATACTCTGTCTGTAGTTCTGGAACCTCATACAAATATGTAGCTGACCTGAGTGTGCAAGTTCTCTTGTAAGAGGTATTGCTAACTGTTGTCTGTAACACTGCTGCCCACACACAGGAAGGATGTCTACCATACAGGAAAGGTAAAGGGACCACGCCCACATGATGTATGGATTTATAGTACTGGGTTGCCATGACAGTGGTAATTGGAAGTACTACACAGCATGCTGCATGCAGGTAGCAAGTGAAGGAAACTGATTGGTGCAGAGGCCATCACATGATCATGTGCATCAGCTACAAAAGTCATGCTGCAATCTATTCAAAGCAGCTCAATCCATTTACTGGAGAGAGTGAGAGAGAGAGAAAGAGAGAGTGAAAGAAAGTGAAATTGAATGTGAATCAAACAAATAATCAAACAAACTAAGAAAGAAAGCTAGGTAAAGGCCAAGCCAAAGGAGAACAAAAAAAAAATCCTTACAAGGACACTATCCAGAACAGACCTCATTCCCACAACAGGTATGTGAAGTATATATGCCTGTTGTAATGATTTTCAGGTGTTGTTGTAATGATTTTCAGCTGAACAACTGCTAAGGACAATAGAGTCTGTCCCTGTGGGTAGTGGGCATACCCCACAACTATGCAGAGCACCACTGACTGATAATATGTAAGCCATCATAGTGTGTGTTGTGTAATGGGAAGCATGTATATTACTGTGGCCAATAGCTGGTGGTGGAAGTAATGCCATAATGATGGACATGTGTTTTTTACAGCCCACTACTTGCAGGGTACTCAGGTTAACCTGTATTGTAGCATACTGGAATGCCATAGGTGTGTAATCGGGTTACCTGCAATCTGGACCTACATATACCCCCCTAATGTTAGGGTGTGTCCATATGTGGCACCTGTCTGTGTTGTAGCAAGGCAGAACAGTGCAGCTGTGCAGGAAGGTGTTTTGAGATTGTGGACCTGATGTCTGAATGTACCCCATATATAGGTATGTATGTGTGTACATACATATATATATATATATATATATATATATATATATATATATATATATATATATATATATATATATATATATATATATATATATATATATATATATATATGTATATATATATATATATATATATACAGATACCCATATGTGGACATATATATAAATGCATATATACATCATATATATCTACACATATATAGATACATATCTATATGCACATGTCTATATATATACAAACACACACACATATATGTATGTAAATACATGTCCCCCATATTACTACCACAGTGCTGCATGCTATGTGTGAGGGAACACACATAGCAATACACAGCTATATATATATATATAGCTGTCAGTGTGTGCAACATGGACGGGTATGTCACATGTGAACCCCTTGTTGGGACCACATTTCCTTTGTCTGTGAAGAAGGGAATGGGAATACAGGGAAGTATGGCAGGTATAGTTGTGGAGGTTGCCCGGGTTGGTAGATATAGAGGACAGCCTACAGGGGTGGTATGTGACACATGTGGTGGCTAAACACCCTGGATGGTGTGTGTGGTCTGTGATGTGGAAGCCCCATGGGCCCCAATATGGACACAATGGGAACAAGCCTCTCACCCACTGCTACTCACAACAGCAGTCCACATCCCAAAGGTGCCTGGCCTTGAGACTGAGCAGGAGGAGCATGTGGACCCTGTGAATGTGTACTGGGTGCCTCAAGGTGATGTAGCACATCCCACATGTGTCTGTGGAGCCAACTATTGAACAGACCCTGGACCTAACCTCATGGGACAAGATCATGTCTGCGTGTGCCTCCAGGGGGGACAACATCCCCTGAGGTGGTTTCACCTGATGGTAGTGCTGGACCAGTGCATGAGGAGGCCCCAGGGTGGGTCCCACATGTGATGTGGCCTGGTAACATGGGCAGATGAGTTTGGAGAGGTGGTTCTGCTGGCAAATATTCCCTAAACATGCTATTGTGTCACTGTTATAGAACATATGTGGGTAGTAATAGTCTACACAGTCCCGGAGCATGTCCAACAGCATGCATAGATATCCCCAATAACACAGAATGTCAGATGTGCAGCAAACACATAGCAAGCATACCACAGGCATATATGGAACCATAGTGGCCCTGACAATGGCATGCAGGTGAATAGTCTGTAACAGGCCAGCAATGATAGTGTCCACACAGGGAACATGGCTGAAAACACATAGCACAAAGTGTGGTACAATACAATACAATATCTGTCTCACTGGTAGATAAACTGTAGCCATACCTATTGAGTTGTGTGTACAGTTTGTTGTCACTGATATGGTGGGGGGTGACAGAGATGTGTATTAAGAACTGTTGTAACCTTGCAGTATGAGTTGCTCAGACCTGTTTCCATCTTTATATCTTTCAGGCAAGATGTCACATGGATGGCTCCCTGCTTATTCAGCTGCTGAGAATGAAATAGTGCTAAACCACCTAATCCAGCACTACCCTGTCCTGTTTGGCCGGGCCGCCCATGAGCAGCAGGAGCGGACCACACTGTGAAATGACCTAGACCACAGGGTCAATGATGTCAGACTGCACAACTGCAGTTATAAGCAGGTCCAGCATCATTGTTCTGACCTGCTTTGCAATGCCTGTCGGCATGCTGCTACAGTCCAAGGGGATCACCTCGCAACAGATGGGCCATGCCATCCACCCCTGACACGTGTTGAGGAGCTCCTCGCCAGTCTTGTGGCACCTGCCCATCCACGCAGCCAACAACCACCAGACACCATTGGGGAGATGGGTGCTACCCAATCACCGGCTGAGGAGAGTGCAGGTAAGGCCACAGGGCACATCAGTAGACCGCTGTTGTGTATGCATCCGCATCTGTACAGGTAGATCATGCCTATCTGACATCATAGATATAGTTTGTTACTGCATAGTAGTAATAAACAGATGTGCATACGTGGTAGTATTGTGGACATGTATTGTTGATGTACTGTAATGGTGCACCCACTGTGTAGCAATGCCACAGGTGTGGCCACTGACTTTGCATCTCTCACTCTCTTATGTAGGTCCCTCCGGTATACCACCAAGGCAGCAGCCTGTTGCTGGTGAGTATGGTTTATGTTGATGCTTGCCAATACACCAGGCATGTAATGGCTATGGCATATTCCATGCACACATCTAACACACCTACCCAGAATGCATGCTGTACATGTGCACGTATTGTTGCTGTTAAATGACAGCATCACAGTGGTGACCATGATGGGGTATTGGAAGGGTATGTCAGACACCTGCAAGATGACTAACATCCTGTCATTGTGGAATGTGTCACAGGGAGCAACATAATGGTGGGAGAAATGACCTACAGTAGGGACATGTGTGAAACATCACCTGTATACAGTATAACAACAGTGTATATACCAGTAGTAAAATGGCAACTGTTACAGAGTTACACTATGGCATAATGTATTACTGTGGTCCACATTATCAGATGGGACTAGGCTGTAACATGTGGTGTGCAGTGTATGGGACACTGCAAACTGACACATGTGTAGGCCTTACTTGTCAAGCATCTGCAAAAAGGCTGAAAGTGGGGAGGGAGTGTCAGCATGACACACCAGTGCACTGCAGCAGAGATCCTAAGGATGCTAAGAATGGCTGTATCTGCACACAGTCAGGTTCAGGAACTGTGGAAGATGTAACCCTGCCCCCACAGCAATAGTGATGGCAGTGTGTGAACACCAATGAATGTGCACATGAGTAGACCTTGCAATCATGCAGATTTGGGGAACATGCATAGGGCAGACTGAACATATACTGGCAAATACAGATGGCCCATGCTAGTATATCACTGCCAGGAGTAGTAACTGCTGTGGTACACATAATAATAGGTGCAACAAACCATCATGATAAGGGTGTGCACACATATGCACAAATGGAGTGTATGCATCGCCATCAGCATCCACACACCTAACACATTCAGTAGACACTGCATGTGAATGTACAGGATATATGTCACATATCGGGCTCATGTACTGTTAAAAATGCATTGATGTTGTCCCATGGCAGATCAAGGAAGGGTGCATCATATTAATAAGGGTATGTACACTCCCCATAGCCATGGTGTGCTCTGACAGTTGTCAGTGTAATAATATTGGATTGGTCATACATGGTTCGCTAATGTTGAGATCTGTAAACCAGACATCAGGCATTCACAAATAGCATCTGTCCACATATCATCCCAGGTATGTGTTGCTGAAAAACATAGGGGCTATGAGCATTAGAGCTGACATAACCGACACAGTACTACACATTCAGCAATGGGTTGTACACCTGTGAGGTTTGGTGCATGGTACATGGCAGGGTGCAGAACAGGTGCACAGCAATGCTGTGTACATGGGTGCAGTGGTATCCAGAGGAAGGGGCATCACCTACTAGCACAACACATGCATCACACACATGTATACTGTTGCTAGCATGGATTGACTATAGCTGCACTGCATGCTGTTGTGTACCATATGTTATGCATGTTGACAGATGGGTAATAGGAGGACTGTATGTACTATCATTGTGCAACCTCACGTGTGTGTGTGTGTGTGTGTGTGTGTGTGTGTGTGTGTGTGTGTGTGTGTGTGTGTGTGTGTGTGTGTGTGTGTCACTGGGTGGTTATTTTGTCTGTAGGGCCACTCTGGTGGAGTGGAGCGAAGCTGATGCATGTAGGATGACTGTATGCATGTGTGTATGTTTGTGTGGGTTACACACCAGAAATACTTGTCATGTATGTAATCACAGGACAGCTGATAACATAATAAGGTCTGTAGCATGGAACATGCATTGGGAGGGAAGGTAGACACCAAGTATACCCTTAAAATCACATTCAGCAGAGAGGTGACTGACAACCCACGTATGCAGCATTACAGATGCATTGGAAAATCACTAGACAACACCTGGGAGTGTATCCATATATTACAGTTGTCACATGATAGGTTGATTGAACAGCATATCTGGCACGTACTGAGCAATACTTACACATGACACTCCAGTGCATGATATTATGGAGTGAACATAGTAGCCCCTCACATATAGGGGCCATGCTCATGATCTCCGAACATACACAAGGTGAACACTGATTGACAGCAGTGAGGCCAGGTAAAACCACACCACTCAGGTCAGGGAGGTAATGGAGTAACAGGTCTTGTGTTGTGATCACTTGTCTAGGCATTTTTTGGAATGATGCTTTAATGAGCGGCATAAATGAGTGTATGTTAACAAGTGTGATGCAGGATGGAGAACGCATGGGAATAAACGTTGGACTGCCTGTAAAGTCACAGACAGGTAGATATTAAGGTAGTGTATATGTGTGTGTGTGTGTGTGTGTGTGTATGTATGTGTATTTGAGTGTGTGTATGTGTGTACTGTTATGCAATGCTGTACAGGTCTTAAAGTGTGTTTCCTGTTTTCCCCCACAGGTGGCGAGGTGGGTCAGGGTCCCTACTGCATGCAATCTGATGTTGCTCTCCATACAGACACCAAAGAAGATGATAGTACTGTTGAGGTACAGGTGGGGTTGTTAGGGGCCAAAACAGTGCCATCATTTGACATCCCCATTTTAGCCACCCCAACCCCACACACAGTTTCAGTGCCTATACATATCCCATCACCAGTGGCCATAGTGGAGGGACAGCTGGCATTTGGTGTTAGTGCACAGGAGAGTGTGGTAACCATAAAGAAGAAAAACCCAACCAGGGTTTAACACAAAAAATAATCACACAATTCGGACCACTGCACACTGAAGCCAAGGTAGACAGGTGAACCTTTAATCCAAGACTAAGCGCTTTCACCATACAAACATGGCATCTTCAGAGTCAATGACAGGTGAACCTTTAATCCAAGACTAAGCGCTTTCACCATACAAACATGGCATCTTCAGAGTCAATCAATTGACTCTGAAGATGCCATGTTTGTATGGTAAAAGCGCTTAGTCTTGGATTAAAGGTTCACCTGTCTACCTTGGCTTTAGTGTGCAGTGGTCCGAATTGTGTGATGAGTGTGGTAACCATGCCTACTGTGTCTCATCATAGCAGGCATAGCCAGATGTCTGACAAGGCACCACATAGGCAGATGTCCCAGGGTGCTCATGGTAGGGCCACTGGTCATCATGCCCTTGGCAGATGCGCCACAACTGGTACCACCAGGTGCATGTTTCAGGCTGTCATGGTGGCGCAGGCACATATGGATCATTACACCAAACAGGGCCTGAGGCTGCAGAGGGCTGCTTTCAAATCTGCAAGCGACAACTTCCATGAACTGTCTAGTGCCATCTGTGCTTATGCTGAGCTCATGGATAGATGGTCTGGTGAGATTATGGCCCTCATCGACCGTGGTTTGTCCATGCTTGAACATGTGGTGGGAGTGCAGTGACATCTGCATGGATGTAGGCCTGTAACACCAACAGCTGGTAGTCAATGTGGATGTGTTAGGACTCCAAGGGGCTCCTGTAGTGGCAGTACCAGCCCCGGCACTGTGGAGGGAGGTGCTGTCCACACCACAGCAGTCCACGAGCATGTGGTCCTGGCCTGTCCAAATGGGACCTGGTTCCAGCAGACATCTGTCATCAGCAGAGGAGAGTACACATTGAGGCCTGTACCTGGATGTGCCCATGGAACCCCTGTTAGGCACAGTCCACATGTCCATGGCCGGAGGCAGTGAACTGCACACCCTGCCAGGTATGGTCTGCAGCTGTCCATAAACACCTGTGTAGGGCAGACACATGGCAGAACTGTGTGCATGGGTACCCACATACTATATGACCACACCTAGGGCAACCCCAAACCTACACACACCACATCACCATGCCCAGTTCTCCTCATTACACCCCTCACCCACACACATGGTGTGAAATGTATGGCCCACCCTCGGCCTCTGGCAAACCATCAACACACCCTGTGCATATGATGATACCTGTGCCACATCCCTGCCATCCATAACATCGATGTAGATACAGGCTAAAATGGTTCTGATGCACACGGTGACTGTACTACAGTGTACCAAAGTACTGCAGTTTAACATGTTGTCAGGATTAAAGTTTAATGCATACATGTCAGGTAGTGTAACCGTCCAGGAATGATGCAATTTAGATGTTAGTAACACTGGTTGATTGTGGTCTCCATAATGTTATCCATTTGTGCTGTAGGTGTACATGTGTCAGCAGAAAGATGGTCTGCAGTCATATTCAGCAAGGGGTATGGCACTGTGGTGATACCATGGCTGTGACATATCTGGGGAATAGTTGAACACATGTCACAGGTTTGTATGACAGTTATTGCCTGTGCCACATGGACAGGTGACCTGTTGGGACATGTATAATCTGCAACCTGATGTAGATCCATCCATATACATGCACACTCTTACTTGGCAACACTGGGACTAAACCCCTACCTAGGTATGTAATGCTACTGAAGTGTGTGGCTTTCATTGCACACACCACACAGCAAATAGGGGGAGATGTGTTCCAGGTTACATGTTACATGCTGAACATCCCCAGACTTGTATAATATGCTAGTGGGGGGTGTAATGGGTCTATATGGACAATACATAGTGTGACATACCTTCATATACACATTAACAGACACATAACAGGCAGACACACATCAGAGAGACTTGGGCCTGTCGCTGCTAACTAACTTGACCATGTGTCTAATGTGTTATAGGTAGGCTGAACACAGCACATGCATAACTGGGCTGGATTGTGGTATCAGTTACCTGTATGGTTGATGGTGACAGTGGTCACCATAAAGTGGTACATGGGACATATACCAGATGTACCTTGGTTTAATGACAGTGCACACAGCACCCACATCCCCCAATGGCTATTGTACACCCTGAAACCCATGGTGACACTCTGACATACCCACCATCACATTGCCCATGACTGCAATACAACCCATTGTATATCCCAACAGTGGTACTACAGGGATATGCATCTAATGCACATGCCACAGGCATAGTAGGGTGTTGCATTGTCATGCCTCACCTATGGGCAGCAACAACACTATCTGTTCTACTGTGTGGCAATGGGTACTGTAATAGGAGTATGTGGCCTCGGAATGCTGTACCCTACAGATATACGGACATGCACACATACACACACTTGCCAGAACTCAATGGGTATCCCATGCCTATCAACCCATTTGAACAACACTGTTGTGCTGGTACTGCAAGGCTTATGTAGCCGGTAGGGAGAGAGTGTAACAGGATACATGTAATATCCCATACAGCAGCAGCCACAACTGACTATGGCAATGGGTGTTGCAGTGGCTGTGAAGGCCCTGATGGAATTCCAAAGTACAGGTGTACTATCACACAGACACTGCTATCCTCAGTAATGCACACATACACATGTGTCAGTACTGGGGTGCATCACTGCAGGTGGTCATAGCTGTGTACCTAGCTATTGTCCATGGAGAGATGGGTTGTGTAGGGGATGTGTGTACAGTGGTATCCTGCTACCTGCCATGTGGCAGCAGGCAATCTATTGACAGACACCACTATGGTGACACTCAGAGTGAGAGTGACATGCATCAGCCAATCCTCTGGATGCCTCCTGCACATGGCCACTGAGGTGATCAAGTTGACATGTATGCAACATGTATTACAACACATGGTTAGTGTCTGTGATGGAGACCTGTACCCAAGTATGTTCTGTTGACTGTGATGGTGTAGTGGAGTTACCTGTAGCCTGTGGTGCATACAGGGTGTTGTCTCCAATATGTGCAAGTTCTTACACAGCTGGGCAGACATGTCAGTGTCAATCAAGCATAGGTTGCCTGTACATGTCCCAGCTGGATATCTTCCATCTGCACATCTGTACAGGGACTGACAGTTATCAGCTTGGCAAGTAGTTATGCAGTATGTTGAATGTGTTGACAGATAGATGTTTGACAACAATATGTATGCCATAACTACATGTTGGAAGCACTCACTAACATGTGCTGTACAGACGGTATTCTACAGTTACATTCCACATATCATATCATTATCCAGTAGGGGATATATGCTGTGACACAGCTCACGCACCAGAGGCAAAACAGGGAGGCCTCAGAGTCCAGCTATGCCTGCAGGTGTGTCTGTTGTCAGTACTATATTTAGCACTCTACTCTTGCCTGGGAAAGCACTGTCAACAGTAGTACTGCCATGATATGCTACATGCCAGTGTGACAGCATGTACCTTGGGCTACTACCCCTGTATATAACATATTCACATGGATAACAGTGCTGGTAAGTGAAGCCTACACTGTGTAAGTGCCCGTACATTTACCTGTAGCTTAGCACCACTTAGCTTCATGCAAACCCATGAAAATGTGCTTAAAGCTGCCATAACCACTCTCTATCTGACAGCCCTTGTTCTGCCCAGCAACAAAATGAACAGCCCTTGAAACCTGGAACCTGTACACTATAGTCACAACACTTAACCACTATGCCATGAAGGTATACACAACTGTAATGTTTACACATGACAGGAATATGGATATATGGATTCACTTCAGAAGTTCAAAATGATGACATATCAATTGTCAGTATTTCGAGCCCAGAAAGTCGAATCCTGAGAACAACAAAAGTTTAGAAGCGTGGAATTCAAAACCTTGAATACCAGAGGTTTTGAATTTTGTGCTTCTGAACTTTTGCTGTGGTTATGTATTCAGCTGTGTGTGTGTGTGTGTGTGTGTGTGTGTGTGTGTGTGTGTGTGTGTGTGTGTGTGTATTAAGGGTTTTGGGTAGGGGCCGTGGTGGGTGTCAGTGTGTTTTGTTGCTGTGATATGTGTGTGTACGAGGAGAATGTAGCTTGTGTGTTGGTGTTTTGTGTGTGTTTGTATGTAGTGCAACCTCGGAGTGAGAATATTTAAGTAGGGGGGTGTGGGGGCACAGCCCCCCACATGGGGGGGTGCAAGGGGGCTTGCCTCCCTGGTTTCATGTAGTAGAGAGGTTATGTGTGTGTGGGGGGTGAATGGTGTGTGTGTGTGTGTGTGTGTGTGTGTGTGTGTGTGTGTGTGTGTGTGTGTGTGTGTGTGTGTGTAGTTGTACCGCGAAATTCAAAATCTCTGGTGTGGGAGATTTTGAATTTCGCGGTTTTGAGTTTTCGTGGTTTTGTAGATTCGACTTTCTGAGCTCGAAATACTGAAATTCGATATTTCAGTATTCCGAGCTTCTGAAGTGAATCTGGATATATACATATGCTGATATATGTCTACATGTACATATACATGTATATTCATACATATGTCTGTATACACATCTTTATAGTGCATCATATATATGGCCATGTGTAGATCTCTTTGTATATATACACACACACACACACACATATATATATATATATATATATATATATATATATATATATATATATATATATATATATATACATATATATATATATACATATATATATATATATATATATAGAGAGAGAGAGAGAGAGAGAGAGATGTATATATAGCTATATATGTATGCACATCCTATGTGTACAGATATGCCTATTTATGTAGAGATCTATATATATATAGATATCTATAACTATATGTGCATACATATCTATTCTGATATACCTATTATTGTCAAAATATATGTAGATATCCATAAATATATGTTCATATGTATCTATATCTGTATGTGTCTAGACATATACTGCGGTGTATATGTATATATTTGAGTGCATGTATATATATATATATATATATATATATATATATATATATATATATATATATATATATCTGTCTATGTATGTTGATATGTATATGTGTATATCTATATATATATATATATATATATATATATATATATATATATATATAGATATATAGATATATATATGGATAATTATATGTACATATATGTTCACCATATGTCCAGAACATGGAGTGGAGTCCTACCTCAGCCCCAATAATCCCAACCTCTTAGTGCAAGGGGATGTCAGGTATGTATTGCAGGTATATATGTAGACTGTTGCTACTGTAATAGGGGTTGTCTTAACAGACATGTTGTGTGTGGGAGGTCTCATCTGCTTTTAACATGTGCGCCATTGACTACTGACAGACATCCTAAGGACGTCATAGTACAGTACTACTGCTAGCACAGTAATGATCCTGTGGACTACAGCAGAGATATGGCCAATAAATGTGGACAGTTTGACACACTCTGTACCAGAGGTATACACAGAACCCCTTAGTGCAAGACATGTGGACCAAGCCTGACAATGTGGATGTTAACAGCTATGTAGATGGATATATCACATAAATACTGGAATACATATGCCCACATAGGTTATGCATTCACACACTCCTGTATGTCCTGACACATAATAACCGCTGGTGCAGAGGTCACATGGCCACATACTACCCACTAGTTAGTGACATACATCTGTACAGCATCCCACTGTTTTGTCATAAATACATGACAGTTATGGTGGCCCGGCAGCAGTACATCTGGCATATATCTGGACATAACATCACACTGGGTAAGTACACTAAGCTGCTAGGCATGTAACAAAGCACTGTGCAAACTACAGGCAGACTGCCACAACATTGGCCTACATTTCATATGGGGGAATGTACATGTACCTACAAATTTAGCAGGCTCTACAGGCATATCACAGCACAGAGTAACAGACACCTGTGTGAAGTCAGTAACTCTCATGGCTGTCACCATGTTCTGACTGCAATCCTCACACTATGCTTCTGTAGTTCTCAGATAGGTGTTCTGTGAGTAACACTAGAAACAAAAGGCCCCACACACCGCCCAGTCAGCAGATGACCCTACAAATGGGAGTTTCCTCAAAAACATAGCACTGTCATGACAGGTTGACAGGTATTAAAACATGTCAACCAGCCAGATCCCCACACCCTGTTAAACTGACATTGCTCCAAATGCAGAAAAGCAACACTTACATTCTGTAGTCATGTCAGGCACATCCCCTCCTGTGTGTTGGTCTGTTTCCACAGTGTATGTTGTTAGAGGTAAATCCCAAATCCATCTGTGATACTGTTTGACAAACACCAGATCTAGGTCCTGCTCACAGTGAATGAAAAGACCCAACACTAACATGATGTTCCTAGATATTGGAGTGTGTTTCCATGCATTTAGCTATGGGAATGTAACTACAGCTGTTCCACATTCAATCAGCTCGAGGATGGCTGCAATTCATGCAGAGGCCATTAGTTGATCATGAGCATCACTTATAAAACACAAGCTGCTGCCTAAGCAAAGCAGGTGTAGTTCTCCGCATCCATCAGAGAGTGAGTGAGAGAGACAGACAGAGACAATGTAAGGCAGGGACAGGGTGGGAGAGTAAAACCTAAGCATGTTTGTGTCACACACCTACCAGTACAGGGTTTCAACCCCCTGACTGACTATGTATTGCTATCATGTGGCTATGCAGTTATTGCATGCACCATATAGCCTGCATGTTAAGGAGCTGTCCAAACGTAATATATGATGGTGAGTGGCTTCTGCAACTGTAATATGGTAGCGATATGGTAGGTGTAGTACACGTGCCTGTCCACATGAACAGGAGTCAGTGTCAACACAGCCACACCCCCTCAGGGACTCACACAAATTGAGATACATACTTGGCAGGGTCAGGAATACACTTCCTAACTAGTTAGTTTGCCACTATACATTAATGTGCAGGTATCACATGCACCACATGGGTTATCTGGAGGTTATATGGGCAAAGGGTATATAAAGGTGTTTGTCATCAGACAGCATGCTTCAGTATGCCAATGGGAGTTGTAGTGAGTGTGAATGTGGTCTAAAGCATCATGCACCACACACAGGCACAGGGTGCCAGTACGGATATGCATGTGTGCATTGCTTCACAGGTGCGTAGTGGTTGACTGTGCCAGAAGGCTCTACAAGGTGAGGTGAAGGGTATATCTTGGCATCAGGCCACATGACAATGGTCTGCAGTGTGGCTCAGGGGTGTAGTGTCTGGATTGGCCCACACAGCTGGGTATTGTATTCACCATCCAGTCACCTGGGTAAGTATTGTGTCTGACCATTGCTGTGCAATGCTTGCCATGTATGTGTTTTTTAGTCCATGACATGGACGCTGTCTGGGAAGTGCACACATCCCACATGCATGTACAATGACATGTGGAAATGTACCGGGGGTGTCTGGCTCATGTTGTGTACATAGATTGTTATCATCAGATGTGCCAGTCCTGACCTCATGTGGCGGAAACTGGTAATGGACAGCAGGGTGACCCTGCACCTACATTGATAGCATGATACAGGTATTCCCTGGGGCAAGTGGCATCTGTCCATACAGGGCATGTGTTTAAGGCATGGTATGTCCTTTCTGGGTCACATTTGACGGCACCACAGGTGTTTCAGGTGCCCAGTGGGAAACATAGTAGAGGCACACTGTCTGCATGTACATGCCTATTGTACTGATGGACAGGGTGCCATGCCCTCTGTAGTCCACTGCAATCATACAATTGTTACTATCTGTGGGCAATATTCAGGGTACTACCAAAACAGAGACGGTGTTGCCTAGGCAAGTGTGTTTTTGCATGAGACATGGGTTGAGAGTGTTCCCTGGGTAATGCAAGAGTTGCTAACTTTGCTCACCAGGCCTTGATGTCACATGTAGGGCTTTGGATTAACACCCCAGCCTCTCAGCTTTTTGGACATTGTGACATGTAATAGGGCCACCATATAAGGAATTTGAAAAACCCACTCCACAATGAGTCCAGTTGTTACACACTCACAGCCACCTCCGCATAGGATATGAGTGACAAACACAGACACACGCACACACACACACACACACACACACACACACACACACACACACACACACACACACACACACACACACACACATATATACTTGCCATGTCTGGGATTAGAACTCCTACCTAACTAGTTTATTACACTACAACATTATGCAGTTAGAGGACACACCATGGAGATTACTGGAGTACTCTTTCCCCAAAGGATTATTTCACTGGGAATGACAGCAGGCTTGCTGAAAAAGATTATTTGAGGTTGTAGTGATAGTGAATGACCTCAAAAGCATTTCACCCTACACAGATAAAAAAGCACACAAAAATCCACACTTGCCATATGTGGGAATAGAACCCCTACCAAAGTATTATATCACACTACAGCATTACACTGTTACAGGATGCACCACAGGGATTACTGGGCTACTTCTTTCCCAAAGGTGTATTTCACAGTGAATCACATCAGCAGGCTTGCCAAAGTAGGGCATTTGAACTGTTATGAGTGTGACTAGCCTAAAAAAACATTGCTCCCTACACAGACAAAGAATCACACACACAAACATCCACACTTGCCATGTGTGGGAATAGAACCCCTACCAAAGTACTAAATCACACTACAGCATTATGCTGTTATAGGATGCACCACATAGATCACTAGGCTACTCCTTTCCCAAAGGTGTATTTCACAATTATCATTCAGTGTAGAAAATCACCACAACAGGCTACAGCATTGGATATCCAAATTAAGGGGAAACCAGTGGAATAGGAAGCAACAGGTCAGGTGCCATATCAAGATATTTTGGAGCGTTCCACAGGAAACCAGTATAAAAGTTCACTTGAAGCTAGACAGGAGGGAAAGGAACAGGAAACTATGGAAACTCTGATGCAGTCGATGTTGAAGAGTGATAGGCCAGTGAGTATCCATATGACAAAACAACAGATGAGACAGGATGAATATGAAGAGAATGTGCCACAAAAAGATATTATAGAACTTTCTATAGAATGCCCACAAGAAATCGAAAACAAGGGATGTGTCATCAGTATGGAAGAAAAGGAGTTAAGAGAAGACTTGCTTGATTTAATAGACCAAGGCAGATATATCAAGATCAATGAGAGAAATAGACTGCAGAAGGTTAATAAACCCCCAAAAGTCAGAAGCTTGATAAAACAAATGAACACAGTAATTACTATCCATAGAGATCCATGCAATATAACAGAAGTAAACAGAACATATTACTGTGCTGCTAAATTAATAACTGATAAAATTCTCCCACAGGAACATAGGGTGGCGAGGGAAAAGTGTGTGGGGGGGGGTGAAAGTGAATACCATCATGCAAACATCGAATAGATAAAACTATAAAGCAGCTAAGACAAAAAGTGTCATTGTTAGAAGATTATAGAAGAGAGAACAGATCAACAAAAATATTAAGAAAGATAGATATGAAAAAAGCAGTGTGCAGTATTAGAACAGACCAGGATCTGTTATGCACTATTGGAGATAACAAACTAAAAATTTCAAAACAGGCGGAAAGACACAGAAGATATGAAGATAAATATAAGGGAAACGCACAAAATAAGCAATTTACTGATGACCCAAAAAAGTTTTATAGAGAATTGGGAAATAAGGCTAAAGGAATTGATAGACCACCGAAAAAAGAGGAACTAGATACATTTTAGAGAAGTATCTATGAAGATCCTGTGGAACATAACAAAGATGCGAAATGGATAGAAGATGTAAAAGAAAGAATAAGAAGTTTAAAGGTACAGGATATGAAATGGGATGAAATAACAGCCAGAGAGATTGAAACAAAGTTGAGAAAAGCCTCAAATTGGAAAACCCTAGGCCCAGATGCAGTACCTAACTTTTGGCTTGAAGTATTAACTTCTTTACATGATGATCTAGCCATGAGTAAGAATGATTTATATGCACACCCCAAACAGACACCACACTGGTTAACAACAGAAAAAAACAATGATCTTACTTAAGAGTGAACCAGCAAGCTACCCTAAAAATTATAGACCAATAACTTGTCTTCCAACGACATGTAAACTACACATGGGGATTGAAGCCAACAGAGTTTATAGTCATTAAGAAGAAACTCAATTTTGGCAGTAGAACAAAATGGAAAAAAGAAAGTAATATGGAATAAAGGATCATTTGTTGTTAAATAAAGTTATAGTGGAGAACAGTAAAAAGGGAAGAATATAAGTATGGCATGGATTGACTATAAAAAAGCATTTGATAGTATCACGCATTCATGGATAAAAGAATGCTTAAAAATGTACAAGGTACATCCTACACTGAGTGATTACATTACAGTAACCATGAAACAGTGGCAGACAACTTTGCAATTAAGCCATGATAAAGGACAGATTATTATCCCAGGGATAAAAATCCAAAGGGGGATATTCCAGAGTGACTATCTGTCACTGTTGCTATTTTGTCTTGCCATTAATCCATTAAGCTGTTTACTTAACAGCTTAGGTCATGGCTATAATTTGGCTTCTAGAATACAACAAAGTCTAATGACTTCTCATCTTCTCTTTGTCGATGATTTAAAATTGTTTAGCTCATCAGATGAGGAACTTCAAGCACAGCTGCAGGTTGTCAAAACTTTTTCAGATGATAATTGGAATGTCATTTGGTCTTGATAAATGTGCAAAAGCAACCTTTAAAAAAGGAAAATTGCAGCACAAGGAAAACATCAGTTTGGGACAAGAATGTGATATAAAAGAACTTGAGCAAGAGGGGGTGTATAAATATTTGGGAATTGATGAATGGTCAGCAATAAAACATGAACAAATGTGAATAAATCTTAGTAAGGAGTACTTTAGAAGACTTAAATTAATCCTGAAAACAGCATTGACACCTAGGAATAAGATCCAAGCTTTAAATCATTTTGTTCTTCCTTTCCTAACTTATAGTTTTGGAGTGATTGACTGGCCCCAAAAAGTGTTGGCTAGATTGTATATTAAAACAAGAAGGATGCTTCATGCTCACCAAATGATTTATAAAAATCAGTGTATACCAATATTTTACATTCCCCATTCTGAAGGAGGGATGGGCCTCCTTGAAATTGATTATATGTATAGATCTGCAATCGTGGGACTCCACATATATCTACTGACCTCACAAGATCCAAAGGTGGTGAAAGTTTTGAAACATGAATAGAATAAATCTAAGATGACATCTCTGCTTAATTTAGCAGAAGCATATCAACGTCAAGCAGGAATGGAAATCAAACCAGAAGTGGATAAAAAAACAGGCAGCAACTGAATGTGCTAAAAAACAAAAGAAAGAATATAAGCTGAAGGATCAGATGAGAAGGGAAGAGATGTGGAAAAAACATAAATATAGTTGCAGGTATAGAAAACTTCTGGAAGAGCCTCATGTTGATCAAGAATGAACACAGGAATGGTTAAGGAGAGGTGACTTTACATCAAGAAATGAAAGGTTAATATTGGCAGCCCAAGATAGTGGGATACTACACCCTGGTTTACTAAGCCCATTGAACATGTGGGAAAAACAGACATATGTAGGTTTTGTGGAACCAAATTGGAAACAATCACACACCTTTTTGCTGGTTGCGACTCTCTAATGGCAAAGGGACTGTACACTGAAAGGCATAATAATGTGGTGAGATTGTTACACTGGAGATTGTGCAAACATTATGGTATCAAAGTGGCTGAAAAACACTGGAAACATGAGACACAGAGAATTATAGAAAATGATGAAGTTTACATCACGTTGGTTCACCCAGTACCAACAGTCCAAAGGATAGATGCTAGAAAACCGGATATAGTGGTCCAAGAAAAGAAGACAAAAGTAGCATTGATCATTGAAATTGCCACACCTAGTGACTACAGTGTCTTGCGTACAGAGAGACACAAAGTCATAAAATACCTTGATCTGCAGGCAGAAATGAGAGCCATGTGGAAGAAAGATACCCAGACACTTCCAATAGTAGTAGGAGCAACTGGTCTTATAAAAAATAATTTTCAATCGTATTTAGATATGTTACCAATTCATGCAACACTGTACGAACTGTAGAAGGAGTTTTTACTGGGCACATTGTGGGTGCTGCAAAGAGCACTTTTGGCTAACCTCAAAGAGTGAAACAATACTAATTTCATGAACTTTTATTGTACTTTGACTTAGGAATGGGGTCCATTCCTGTCATGGTATTAGAAACCCAAAAGACTTGGAGAAATTAAAAAGGGAGTTACCATGTCTGGGATTAGAACTCCTACCTAACTAGTTTATCACACTACAGCATTATGCAGTTATAGGATGCGTCACAGAGATTACTGGGCTACTCCTTTCTCAAAGGTGTATTTAAAAGTGAATGACATCAGCAACCTTGCCCAAGTAGGGCATTTGAATTGTAGTGAGTGTGACTAGCCTAAAAAGCATTGCTACCTAGACAGACAAAGGCACACAAACAAGCAGTTTCCATGTCTGGGATTAGAACTCCTGCCTAACTAGTTTATCACACTACAGCATTATGCAGTTATAGAACACACCACAGAGATTGCTGTGCTATTTCTTTCCCAAAGGTGTATTTCAAAGTGATTGACATCAGCAGCCTTGCCAAAATAGGGCATTTGAATTGTAGTGAGTGTGACTAGCCTAAAAAGCATTGTTCCTTACACAGACAGAGACACACACACACACAGTTGTCATGTCTGGGATTAGAGCTCCTACCTAACTAGTTTATAGCACTACAGCATTATGCAGTTATAGGACGTGCCACAGAGATTACCGGGCTATTCCTTTCCCAAAGGTGCATTTCAAAGTGAGTGACATCAGCAGGCTTGGCTGTGTGCTAGGTGGGACAGGCCTCATGCTGGAAGGCTCTTTGTCACTGTCACTCTCTTCCACACATCTATGTATGTGTACCTTTGGCATTTTATAGTGTGTTGTACTTGGATATATGTGTGTATTCCTATCTAATGTATGTGCAAAGCATGACTGGTGCATACTGAGGAGTGTATGCACTAACATCTGTAACTGTCAGATATGTATGGTCCACTGTTGTTGGCAAACATGAACTTCATTTGTTTAAGTGTGTGAGCATGCCCAGTATGCCCTTCTGTATTGAATGTGTGGATTAATTCCAGGTAGTTTGTACTCCAGTGCAGACCTTTGTGCTCTACACCTACAGGTAGCAAACTGTTTCTGCAGGATATCTGTAGATCAGTTGGCAATATGGGGTCACACTGTGCAAGGGATAGTGTGTACTGTAGGTGATTGTGTCTGTGCTGCTTCTGCTGCATGGTACTGGTGTTAGCAGAGCTATTCAGACATGTGTACTGTTATACACTGTGAGGTTTTATGTCCTCAAGTACTGTCAGGTGGACATTTTTGCTCACAGTGATGTCCTGGGGAACACAGGGTGAATGCAACTGTGCCCAGTATTGTGGTCAAATACCTACATATTCATGGAAAGTTATGCCATTCTGAAGGGGGAGCTGCAGACACTTGCTGCTGGGTATGTCTATCCAGTTCAGCACCTTGGTACAGTGCCGGCAGAGGATCACATACTTGTAAATCCATCGACATGAATGTATGGCCTTATGTTGCTGTGGCAATACCTCACAGCTGTACAGATTCACACAGGTTACCCAGAGGCAGAGGTCATAAATCAGGACATTACCCCTATTGTGGTGTATGGGCAGGTTTGTAGCCACACATTTTGTATTTTCAGCCAGGGATATTATGTGCACACAGCTGTGTGTCCGACCTTGCACATTCCATGCTGCCCATGCTGCCACCCCCCCTATTATTCTATCCTCTTCCATACATTATGCATACATTATCTGATACATTCCCTATAGTTATCACCTCATCACAGCTGTGTTTTGGTGTTGGTCCACAGTTCATGCAGTGGGACATGGTAGACATGTTACTGTGGTTTGTCCAAATGGCCTTGCATATGGCTTATGTGGAGTGTGTTATGTTGTTATTTGGATGTCCATGACATAACATATATTGGCAGTATGGGTGAGACACAGGCCTTTCACAGAGGCTTATCGGCCATTTGATGGTGATGCAGGCCAGCTGTAGTAGGCCGTTGCATTCTGTCAGTCCTACAGTCCCAGACTGCCATACATTATATTCCCTTGGGGTGACAGGGTAGGTGTGCTAGGTGTTCATGCCAATACTTTCTTTCTGTATTGATCAGGTGGTGTGGGTGCTGGCAGGGTGCTACTTACAGCTAGGGACACACTTGCATGGGACACCTGCACTACATGTTGCATTCTTTCGCTATTGCCATACACAGGTGGGGGTCATATTGTACTCATTCCCAACAGCAGGGATACGACCAAAGAGGTACCTGTGGGTGTTGTTTGGGTGAGCTGGTTGCATGTGTGCTATCCACAAAACAAGAGACTCCCAGTCCACTCCAAAAAGAACATAATTTATTATAGTATGCGCTTTCGTTGGAAACAATTCTCCAGCTTCTGACTTGTACACCGTTATTCCCCAACAACTTGGTGTAGAATGGGTTAGAGACTTCCTCCACCTTAAGAGTTTAGATAACAAAGATATTTATGTCATTGAAACACTCCAAGAGATTGTCCTGACTAATAATTTTCTGTTTTTTGACAACCATTTTTTTTCTACAGAAAAGTGGGGTAGCCATGGGTACCCCTTGTGGCAGCAGCTTCGCTAATAGTGTTATGGCTTACTGGGAAAGAGTATTTCTATTTAAAAACCTGAAGTTTTGGGAATATGTAGCCTGGTACATGGGATACCAGAATGACATGTTCCTGATATGGAAAGGTGAAGTATCTTTGATTCAAGCATTTATAGATTAAATCACATTATTTACCAACTTTTTAGAATTCACATTCCAAATAGTGTGTGAAGACAGATTATCTTGATATGCATCTGTCTAAGGATCACACAAACACTAGATTTAGGACAAGCATCTTCCGTAAGCCAACCTATTCGAATGTGTTCTTGCATTTTACAAGCTGCTACCCGCTGCACCAAAAGAAAGCGGTAGTGAAATGGCAGGTAGTAAGAGCAGCAAGAATAGTTTCTGATTTTGACGATTTCTCTACAGAATGTGAACTTTTAAAATCTATGTTTAGCAAGAGGGGCTATCCACAGGCCTTCATAAAACTTATATTTGATGAAGTCATTAATAAAAGATGTTCAGGACATTTTTCTCCCTTGGTGGTTAAAGGTTATGATACAGCCCCCTCCTAATCACAGTCAGATTTAGACATCAGCTACACTTGTGAACTAAGTCCTAGACAGGACATCAGATTCCTGATAACTTATTCTTTAGACTCTCAATATATTAGGGAGATTGTCAGGAAAAATTGGGTGTTTATCTAAGATGACCATGGGCTAAGAAAAGTCTTTAGCCAAGTTCCCCATTTAACTTACAGAAGGGGCTTGAATTTGAAAAGCTTGGTTGAGAATTCTAAAAAAAACAGCTAAGGGTTGCACAGGTATGAGTAAATGCGGCAGATGCCACCAATGTAAATTTATTAAAGTAACCAACAAAATAAAAATTAGAATATGCTTTGGATGCTAAATTCAATTGCAATTCCCAGGGGGTGGTCTACGCAGCGGTTTGTGACCGCTGCAAAGCTTTCTATATGGGGAAAACTGAAAGAAAAATAAAACAAAGAATTTACGGACACCTATATAGTATAAACAACATCATTATTACTAATGCCCTAGCAAAACACATTTTGTAATTTCCTTTACATAGGTTTTTCTTGGTAGTGCTGCAAAAAGTAGAGAAGAATTTAAGAGGGAGTCCCTGGGATCTATTACTTGAGCAAGCAGAATTAGCATGGCAAATTTGGACAGGAGCCCACACACCACCAGGGTTGAATGAGGCACTGTCAATAAAATGTTTGTTAAAAAAGAAAGCTCTAGCCAGGTAATTTGGTTAGATGCTCAACAAGTTGTAGTAAAACGGTGTGCAATGGTTTATATATCTATAAATACACACCACCAGATGAAAATTAAAATGGTTAGGCTTACAGCGTATCTCATGTGCACAATTATTTTATTAATCTAAGATGTTCGGAGAGTTCTATTTAACAACATTGTGTATAGTATCTCTGTTGATAAAAAGTATGGTGAATGTAATTGTCCTTAGTCATCTGTATGTAGTTTGTAACTTGAGTAATATAGTAATTAAGTATAATATGTAATCTATTTTTAATAAGGAAAAATAGCTTTGTATTTTTTATTTGTCAAACACAAGCATTTTTCATATAGGAACAGTATATAGTTGGGTAGAATGATCATTATTACCATTGTTATTGTTTTTTATTCTGTTGCTTTAAATTAGAATGAGCTTGAATGACATCATTATGCTTGTGAATTTCATTGGAAGTGTGGTTTTAAGTGGGGTTTTTAAAGTTTGGGAGTAACTGCCATGTAATTTTTTAGTCTGAAGAAGCTGGAGAATTGTTTCCAGCGAAAGCGCTTACTGTAATAAATTACATTCTTTTTGGAGTGGACTGGGAATCTCTCGTTTTGTGGATTTCTTTGGTTTTGTCATCAGTTGCTGTTTTTGCATGTGTGCTATGGACACTACTTGCATCTGACTCACAGATATGCATAGGGCATTCCAGTTATGCTGGCTTGTGCAGGAACATCAGCCGTTTCCCAATACATCAGTCCTATCACCTTTGTGATCTGCAAGTGTTCGGCCAGACGATATCGGTATTCCCTAGTACAAGCCCAGATAATGTGATGCATACCTGTATGCACAATTCCAAAGGTGTGTCCATTTCACAGTTACACATAATATACTGTATGTCTGCAGTACTTTTCCCTGTGTACTGCTTGTATATCTAGCTCAACGGTCATGCCATGTCCATCTTTCAGAAGGTGACACATATTACCATCATACATTTACAATGGCTTACTGCTAGCATGTGTTATAGTGGGGGGAATTGTCTTTGGCACTGCAGTTGTGAGGGCTTGGCACTGTCATCAGCAGCAGTGGGCAATGGCTACCATGTCAGTCCTCAACATGCATACGTACTGACTACTTTCACACAATATGAAACACACACCAACCTAACACACACATACCTGCATATTGTACAAATGCTACAATCTATCCTGCTACGTTGGCCACCTCAGGTCATCTGTGCTCCACTGGTATTATACCTACACATACATGTTACTACATGTCTACATGGGATTGGAGGGAGGGCACACCTGACTGTTACTACATTTCTACCTAGGTTTTTGGGGGGGCACACCTGACTGTTATAACGTGAGTACATCGGATTAGGGAGGCACACCAGGCTGTTACTACATTTCTAAATAGGATTGGGGGCACACCTGACTGTTACTACATGTCTACATAGGATTGGAGGGGCACACCTGACTGTTTCTACATTTCTGCATAGTATTGGGGGGCGCACACCTGACTGTTTCTACATGTCTACACAGGATTGGGGGCACACCTGACTGTTTCTACATTTCTAAATAGGACTGGGGTGCACACGAAACTTGTACACATTTGCTATGACTGTACTGATATGTCAGGTACTCCATTTCATTCTGTATTCTAACCTATCATGTTGACTAGAGGCATAACAGTGTACTACAGGTCTTAGATTTGATTGACCTACATATTAGTTTCTGACTTCTTACCCTTCAGAACTAACATCCCACTGCCTGACCTGATGTAGTCTGCCTGTGTAGGCCTGGGGGGGGTTACCCACAGGCATCATTCAGAGGCCTTAGCACAGCCTTTGCTTGTGTTTGTCTACACCTGTCCTGCTGGCTGAGACTGTTGTTGGGTATGTGAACCTCCCTGAGTGGCATGTGTGTGTCATATGAACACACATGAGGTCCAGCACATTTCTTGCAGTGGGTTTTGTCACCATGTGTAGTACTGACTACTATGGTGACACTAGTATTTGTTACAGATCTCATGCTGCTCTAGGTGTCTACTATCTGCTAGCATCCCATTCAGCAACCCAATTCCCTTGCATACCATAGATAAAAGTAACAACACATACTACTCCATTCAGCAATTGGTAAGGAGAGTGACTTACCTTGAGGTATGCCAGTATTGAGGATGGTGCTGGAGGGCTGCCTATATCAGATGCACCTAGTACACTCCCTATACATGGTTGAGCACAGGTAGTGTCATGTTTGGCATCCCTTTTACTGTATGTGTGAGTCAGAGAGAGGTGTCATTCCCTGGGTCCCTATTGTGTCAGTGTATGTGCTATGCATTGCCTCTTTACCAAGGCCAGGGCATACTGGGCCCACCTCCATCTGCCTACTGGGGCAGGCTCAGGTTGTTCCTCCTCCGAGTCACTCTGTGCCTGTGCAGGCCTTGGCATTGGTGGGGGGCTGTGTGGCCCTGCCCTGTACTGTTCCTGCTGCAGCTGTTTCCACATGATCATATTGTGTAGCATTGGCACATATGATGGCAATTTAAGTACATGTAGCTGGGGAGTGCTGCAAGGCTATACTGGACGTGTCCAGGCACCAAAACCATGACTTAAGCATCCCAAACACATGCTCTGTTATAAATCTGTTCTGTGCATGTGCCTCATTATGGAGTTCTTGTTCGGGTGTGTGTGCATTTCTGATGGGTGTCATCAGCCAAGGCTCCAGTGCATAACCAGTATCCCCCACTAGGTGACCGTAAGGGATGTCCCCACTGGCAAATCTCTGGTACAGCTGCATCAGATGCCAGATGTGGGAATCGTGATAGCTTCCAGGGCAGCCAGCACACATATTCATTATAATGACCTGGGCATCGCACATGACCTGACAGTTGATGGAGGAGAAGCCCTTGTGGTTGAAATAGACCCTACCCTGCTCACTGGGTGGTGCTTTGATGCATATGTGCATGCAGTCTATAGCACCCACTATCTCAGGGTATTCTGCTATTTGGTGGAAGAAATGCATATTTCTGGCTAACACCTCACGGATGTTGAGGAAATATATGTGCTCACCGGCATGTGCTGACATGGCATCCAAGAACTGGTGGAATACCTTGGATGCTGATGCCTGTGAGATCCCTATGATATCCCCAGTTGGGCTTTGGGAGGTACCTGTGGCTAGTATTCCTAGGTCAACACATACCTTGGTATCCACTGGGATGGGTTCCCTCTGTTAGTTCTTTGTGTCAGGCATGAGTGGCAAGGAGTAGGAGTAAAAAGGAGGAGTTTCGTTTTTTGGGGGGTTCAGAAGGAGACAGCGCTGTGTAAACCATTGTTCAACTGTGTTAAACACATTTTGGGTAAGGGAGTGAAGTTCAGATATAAATGTGGCTGAGCATATAAGTGTGGAATCATCTGCATATTGTATGCATGTAGCTTGGGGTATTGCTAGGTGAAGGCTGTTGATAAATATAGAAAACAGGAGAGGTCCTAATATGGACCCTTGAGGAACACCAATGTTAATGGGCAGATGGGTAGACAGAATGCTATGCCAAAGTACAGCCTGTTGTCTGTTATCTAAGTAGGACTGGAACCATTTTATAGCTAGTGCATCTAGTGACAGGGATTTGAGGATATTTATAAGTATCTGGTGATTTACCATATTGAATGCCTTAGACAGATCTATAAACAGTGCAGAGGAAAGCATATTGAGGTTACGGTTTTTGTTAATACAGTCAGTAAAGGAAAGGAGGGCAGTAGTAGTGCTGTGGGAAGGTCTGAAACCATGCTGAGAGTTTGAAATTAAGTTATTTTTGGATTAGGTGGTCTAGCAATTTCTGTGGATGCATTTTTCCATGATCTTTGCTAAGGGAGAATGTAGGGCTATAGGACGGTAATTGGAGATTTCAGTAGAGTTCCCACCCTTGTGAAGAGGGATAATATGGGATACTTTCCAGATTTTAGGTATGTGTCCTTCACTGATGGTTCCATTGATGAGAATGGAAATGGGATAGGCGATGTATTTGGCTGCCTTTTGTAGATATTCAGCGAGTAGTTTGTCTGTTGAAGAGTGCACGGTTTCAGTTTTTGGATAAGGGTAAGAATATATGTTGTTGGGACTGGTTGGAAGAGAAATGGAGGGGATGGGTTAGAGTTAGAGCTGGATATAGTTAAGTTCGGAGTAGATAACTGACTGGCAAGAGTTTGAATGGCCTCAGTGAAAAAGGTATTAAAGGCATTAGCAGTTTGCTTGGGATTCTCCTGGTCTGTGCCTTGTAGGTTTGGTGTGATGGATTGACCTGGGTGTAATAACTGATTAATACTCGCCCAGAACTTTTGTTGTTTATTATGGTGAGTCTGCTGGAATTGTAGGTAGTAGTTTCTTTTGTCAGACAGTATAGCTTTTTTAGTTTCATTTCTCAGCTGTCTGAAGTTTTGTTGATCTACTGCGTTTTTAGTTAAACGAGATTTATTCCAGTATTTATTTCTGAGATGGATTGTTTGCCTAGTTTCTTTTGAAAGCCACGGGGCAGATTTAGTTCTCATTCTAATAGAGTGGGTTGGTGAATGGTGGTCTGGTATGGCTAGGAAATTAGAATTAAAGTAATTAACAGCTTCCTGCAGTGTGAGGTATTTTAAGGGAGACCAGTTGCATGCTCTTAGTTCTCTTTGGAAGAGAACGGGGTTGAAGTTTTTCTTGGTTCTAATTGTCCTAGATATGGTTGGATTAGGTAGATTGGATTTAAGCCTGATGATGTAGGTTAGTGAGTGATCACTTCCATCATCAGGGAGGGTTCCAACTTCATATGTCTGGGGATGATTATTTCTGAGAATGTAATCTAAGGTACTTTCTTTCTTATTAGGCTTTTTTATCCTGGTAGGGGAGGTAATGGTTTGAGAAAAACCAAAAAGGTTAATATGGCTGGTAGGGTGGCTACTGCTACAACACTTCCAATCAATGTTAAAATCACCTAGGATTATGGTTTCTTAGGGTAAATTTTGGGATAACCAACAAAGGATATTTTCTATGGTGGCAATGTTATTACCAGGAGGAAGATAGATACAGATAATATAGATGGATTTGAATGTGTTAAGTTGAAGCTTGGCAATAAGAATTTCAGCGTTGGAGTCTTGAGGTGATTTATAGTCATAGGTTATAATCTGTAACCCAGATTTAAATAGGATAGCTACACCACCACCCTTTTTGGTTGCACGGTCAAGTCGCAAAATATTATAACTGGGTGGGATGACTTCATTGTCTTTAGTTACAGGTTTTAACCAAGTTTCTGTTAAACAAAGACTGTCAAAGGAGTAGACTTCCAAGAGAGCATGGAGTTGTGCAACTTTGTTATTAATGTTGAGGTGAGCTAATAAGAGTGAGTTAGGTGGTTTGGTAAGGGAATGGAAAGTAGAGGGGTTGAGGTTGAGGAGTTGAGTGGTAGTAGCAGTTGTTGGGCCTGGGTTTGGGTGAATGTCTCCATCTTTTAAAGAGAAGAGTAGCATTTGAAGTCTAGGATTTTGGGAATTTACTATATAGAGATTTTCTGGGATTGGGAGAGTCATATCTAATGTGAGCTATCCTATGGTATTTTGCTAGTAGATAGCTGGGTGTAGATGTTATGTTAACATGGTTAGTGAAAATAGGTGGAGAAGGAGAGGTCGATAGCTTATTGAGGTAGAAAAGGTGTGGATATAATGGGTGTTTTATGCACATATATATATATGTATATATATATATATATATATATATATATATATATATATATATATATATATATACAGAGAGAGAGAGAGAGATACATAGATATAGATACTTAGATATAGATAAATATAGATATATATGTTAGTAAAAAGACTGTTGGGCATTATATGTAGGAAAGATGGAAGGAACATTATTTATGCATTTTAAGGAACACATTTCAGATATGATGTGTGGTGCAGTTATGTGCCAGTCAAACATTATTTAAACAAAAGTATTATTAAATATTCATTATACTGTTGGCCTTGTGTGTGTGTTTTTTTGTTTTTGTTTTTAATAAAAAAATGTTTAGTTCTCTTTCCTAGCAAACTGGTTACTGTGGTTACATAGTATTAATCAGATGTAATTTTTCTCTCAAGATTTAAAGAGTACTGTGAATTGTTTCAATTATGCCAAATGATGGACTTCAGATATGAAAGCTAGCATCTTCTGGTTTCATTAATATTCATTATACAGACTTGAGATTTAATCAGTCACTTCAGGTTCTATGATTTTGTTCTTACCATTCAACTGCAATTTCTGGGTTCCTTTGTCATGAGCTACTAAATATACCTGAAAAAAATTCACATGAAAACAAGTCCTGCATAATAGCTGCATGGGGGGGGGTATACTCTAAGTTATACTGAAAGTTGCTTTACTGAGTAATATAACATTAAAGTTTCCCCATAACAAAATCATCTTGTTAAAATAAGGAGGTTTCAAAATTAAATTTCATCAATTAGATTAATTCTCAGACACCGATTTACTTTGTGTATATTGTTCACTGATGTATTATAGTAATGTTTGCTAACATTTCTGTTTTATTTGTAAAGTATCTAATATCTTGGAGCCTGAAATAGCCTTTTTAATGACATAGCTACCTGTTTTTTTCCTTCCTGAGAAATTTGTTGGAGAAACTATTAGAAAAGTAGGAGCTGGAACTCTTTAGATAGTCATTTCAGATTTTTGCATCTAACAGATGAGTTTCTTGAAGAATTACTGTAACTGAGTTAAACATTTTAGCAAATGTAAGAGTTTTTCTCTTTTAAATGAGTATGATAGACATTTATACTTGGAAAATACTTATAATAATTTTGGAAAATCAGCTGGATCATGAATAAAGATAAATTTCAGTTTGTAGAGGGTGCATGTTGACTTTCAGTTTGTAGAGGGTGCATGTTGACTTTTTTAAATATTGGTGTTCTAATACATTAGAATTACATTAATATTTGGTTTTGCATTGGTTCTGATAATTGTGAGATGTGATGTGATATGTTCCCTGCTTCAAAATTCACTACAGTGCTTAGAACTGTAACACTGATCATGACAACTATATGCGATGTGTACAAAGTGTAAAAAAGGTGAGCAAAAGGGTAAAAAGTACTTTCAAGATCATAAAGGCCTTGTGAATTTGGACAGAGTTGCAACTAAAAGAAGCAGTGATAGAGATTGGCATGTACAGGAGATCAAAAGCAGCTCAATATCTTCTACTAAATACATATTAATGTAGTTAGGTTATATGACAGCATGTGTACTTCTCTTGTTTGGCGTGTCCCTCCAACTCCAAGATGTAGAGCAGAAGAGCGAAAAAAAAATCTCTTTTTATTTCAAACTGCAAAAAGAAGCTTGCTACAGTTAAAATACCACACAAGAAGAGCTTCAGCACATCAGCCATGACCACAAATATGCTATCAACGTTCATTGTTGAATACAGATCCAGTGTTACTGCAACATCAGCATCTCCGTCTAACTCTGTGCACTTTGATCAGCTGCCACCTTCACCCTGCCCTGCTATGCCACTGAACAGTAAACAAACATTCTTCTTTCAATAAAGCCAGTTATCCCTGATTTAGCAGATATACATCTAAGTAAGTAATTCCAATCCCAACCAATAAATATGGAAGGAATGACAGAGGTTTATACAGATACATTTTTTTGCTATATCCTTCCTACACAATCTGTAGAAATTCAAAAATTCTGCCTGCTTCAGCCCAGCTCTATTAAGTAGAAGGAAAATCCCTAAATAAAATACAGATACCTGTTCTTAGGTGATAGCAGACTAGATGGGTTAGAATAGGAGTTAGTGGTTGATGTTGACTCACATATCCTTTGTATATAGTGGCAGTTTGCTCTGTGACAGTGCAGAAACCTACCTGTGTGAGGTGTTTGGCATATAATAGTATAGACCAGGGTGACAAGCACTCTGCATAGCAATGTGCACATAGACTAGCATATGTGGAATACATTGAAGACAACTTGTGAAAGTCTGAGCTGATAACCTGCTAAGTGCAAGGAGTTAAGTGCACAAGACCAAAACAGCCCTCACTCTACTGTGTATGGCAACACCAAACTCATCAGTCTGACTCTCACCTATAAGGTGAATGAACATTTTGAAAGGCTTTTGCATTGAAATGTAATGAATAGGTGGTTACAGCTACCCCTATCACATTTACTTAAGTGACTTTGAATCCAAGTCCTACTGTCAGTTTATTTAGAGTTTTATACTAATTACACTGCTATGTCTGAACACCATCATATTCTACAGATCTAAGAATTCCACATTATAAAGCTTTTAATTTACTAAGTATACTTTGTCACACTGAGAAGATGCATAATAATGAAGAAATTCATAATGGCATTCTCATTTAATAGGAAAAAATAAGAAAATACAAAATGAATCATAGCTACTCTGCCAAATCCTAATAGTCTAGTTGTAATGTAAAGAGAAAATTATTTTCCAGGTTTGTTCCAAGATGTAGTATAAGTGAACCCCATTTTAAGTATACATTATTAACACATTTTCTCTTTCTGTAAAATGTTTACATAAAAATGTGATTTTGAACTTTTTATACTTGACCCATGTTTCAAAGACCAGTTTGGAAGATATTAAATCAGCCTGAAGTACTACTAAAGACATATTGGCTGGGATTCAATAATGGAAAATCTCTGTATCAGAATAGTGTAGCAGTTTCTGCATGGAATATAGCCGCCGAGCGATCCAGTAAACAAGACTGGGGTTTGCACGAGCTTGCAAGCACTATTCTGACACAGACACCACTGAATAATGCTAATTACCTCATTTGCTGGTGAAAAACATGCAAATGAGGTGAATTAGTGATTCAGTAAGCAGGCAGGTATCCGTGTCAGAGCAGTGTCCATTGCAGAAATCTATTTGGTTACTAACCATGTACATTCTGCAAAAATCAAAACAGAGGCATGACAGCTCAAAGTAAAGCATGTATTATGACTATTAGGCATGCCAATGGCCAAATATATGGTCACTGGCATTGAAAACAGTTTCAAAGTTATAAAAGTAAGTTTATTTTTTTGGCCAATTTCAGCCATTTAAGCATAGCGCAGCGGCATGCAAATGAGATTGTGCAGAAATTTTAAAAAAATGTAAAAAGACCATTTTAACTGAAATCTGCATTTTGCTATTATAGTGGGTAGCATGCAGAACCAAAACAATAACAGGTAACACTGGTTACTCTGGACAAAGGCTCTGGTGTAGTGGTGTAACAAGGGACTAAGGCAGTGGGGCATGCAAATGAGCTAAATTTATTAAATAGCAAAATGGGAGAGCGTGTCCACCTGCACCTAACTGTGTAGGAGCTACAATGCTGTAGTGTAAGCAGGAGAAGCAGCTGACATGAAAAAGGGGTGAGTCATGCTTGGTGTAAGCACATTGGAGCTCTGCTGCCTCTATTTGTGCTTAGCTAAACACGTCTAAGCAAGGGGGGGTGTGTCTGAGCTAGTTCATGAAATACTGAGTGTGTTCACAGCCCTGGGAGGGTCCTTTCTACTCAAAACTATTTACTATAGCTGCAGGGGTTTGCGTGGCATGCCTCAGTGCTTAAACACAAGAGAAACAATAAAAAAAAAAAAAAACAACAGGAACCAGCAGAAGTGTTTACATTTGAGCAGTGGGTGCTTAGAAGGGGTGGAAATGGGAAGAGAAAAAAGGGGAAATAGCAGAATAAAGGCACTCAAGTACAAATAATATAGTTGGCAGGTGGAATGTATCATAGTCAGCCAATCACATAGGCAGCATCTACACCACAACAGTATAAACTATGCAAATATTTTTCAGTTTGTTTTTTCCCACAAACTCTGCACCATTGGTGTACACACTCAGGGGAATTTTAACTGACAAAATGTTAGGGGCTGCGGTCACTTTGATACATCAGTATGTGCTAGAGGCTGAAGGCGGTGAGAAAGATATTGCTGACAACCATCCCAGATTGAGGAGGAGGAGGAGAAGAGTGTTCAGATCCAGGGTAACCTACTAGGGGCTACATGATCTGGAGATACTAGAGTGCTACAGGGTGGACAGAGACTCACTTCAGCAACTCTGTGAGCTGTGCCGGCCTCACCTCAGACCCAGAGCCAACAAGGGGGAACCCATCCCAGTTAAAACCAAGGTATGTGTAGCCTTAAGAATACTATCTGCAGGTACCTTCCAAAGACCTACTGGGGACATCATGGGGGTATCACAGGCATCTGCATCCAGGGTACTCCACCAGTTCCTGGATGTCATGGAAACACATGCTGGTGAGCACATACATTTCCCCAGCACCCATGAGGAGAGGACCAGCAATATGCATCTCATCCACCATGTAGCAGACTACCCAGAGTTACTAGGTGCCACAGACTGCATGCACATCCACATTAAGGCACTACCTGGTGAAGAGGGTAGAGCCAATTTCAACTGCAAGGGCCTTCACTCCATCAACTGCCAGGTCATGTGCAATGCCCAGGGCATTATCATGAATGTGTGTGCCACAGCTCTGGTAGTTATCATGCCTCCCATACCTGGCATGCCTCACAGCTGTACCAGGCATTTGCCGGGGGGACGTCCCATATGGCCATCTGGTTGGGGATGCTGGCTATGCACTGGAGCCATGAATGATGACACCCATCAGAAATGCACACACACACACACACACACACACACATGCACACACACACACACACACACACACACACACACACACACACACACGCATGCATGCACACACACACACACACACACACACACACACACACACACACACACACACACACACACACACACACACACAGACACATAGACCCACACACTCTGAAGAACACCATAATGATGCACACTCACAAACCAGGAACATTATAGAGCTTGTGTTTGGGATGCTCAAGTCACGGTTCCGCTGCCTTGACATATCTGGTGGAGCCCTGCAGTACTCTCCGGCCACATGTGCACACAATATTATCCTGCAGAATCAGCTGCAGCAGGAACATCACAAGGAAGGCCCACACAGCCCCCCACCATTGCCAAGGCCCTCACAGGCACAGGAGGACTCAGAGGAGGAACCCCCTGAGCCTGATCTTGTAGGCAGATGTAGGCATGCCCAGTATGCCCAGGTCCTGGCAAAGAGGGAACACATAGCATACACACTGACACTGTAGGGATCCAGGGACTGACACTTCTCTCTGACTTGCACACACAGTAAAATGGATGCCACACACATCACACTACCTGCACCTTACCATGTATAGGTTGTGTACTGTTTGCATCTGACAGAGCCAACCCTCAAGCACCATCCTCACAACTGCTGCAGGCACAAGGTAAGTCAGACTTCCTAACAGTAAATGAATGGAGTAATACATTGTGGTAGCATAGCTATGGTATTGCTGCATGCATGCAATGGAATGGGGTGGCCTAACTGGATAGTAGCAGACAACTGACAGCTATGTGGGACAACAGGAAATATCTGCCCAATACTGGCTTCCCCAGAGAATGCAGTAGTCCTCCTGGTAACAAATCTCACTGCAGTACCTGTGGGGGGGCTAACAAACTGGGGGTCATAGGTCACATGCATGGCTGTCAATGTAGGGGTCCCATACTCACCCCTCATCCTCACCCAGCAACTCAGCCATAGAAAACCATAAAGAAATGTGTAACAAAAGCCCACAAATGGGGACAATGATGAAATATGCCCATGCAAACTTGCACAGTGATATTACAGCAGGTCTTGCAGTTGCAGTAAGGCTCTGAAGGGTAAGAAGTTTGAAACCCAAATATCTGCCATTACAATCTAACCTGTGGTCTTTAGTGATATGCCTGTAGTCTCAAAGACAGACACAATACTATGTTAAATGGAACCAAAATGTAAAGGGAACATCAGCACAGTCCATACAAGTGTAAACAGCTGACAGGTGTGCCCCCGCCCCACACCCATGTTCCCACAGAAATTCAGTAACAGTAATGTTTTTTAAGGTATTTGCAGCAGAGCACACATTCCCAGGGCTGTCCCAACCAATTTGATAACTTGTTGCATGTCCACAATATGCAGAGCTCAATGAGCTATGTATATGTGTGTTCAATACTGGCAGTATATGGTCTGCAGTTACTCCAGCCTGTCATGTCTTAGTGGCCTAGGTACAGTACTGTGGTTGACAAGGTCCATGTTCAAAAAACTGTAGTGCCAACCATTTTGCATGTCAAATACAGCTAAGGTAGGAGTTGTTCACACTGTCCAGATGTCAATATCTGTTACTGCAGGAAAGCTTGACAGGTTAGGGACAGGGTGCCACACATATGGATAGTACACAGCTCAGAGTAACCTACACAGTGCCAAGCATACCCCTCAACTGTACAGACATCTCTCAGAATGTCCAGAGGTTTACATCATATCATGGTCTCTTTACCATAAAATCGTGGTTGTCTGGCAAAGCATTGGCAAATCACAAAAGACTAAAGTCAGAAAATAATGACAGACTGTAGTTTCAGACTGCATACCCATTAGGAAAATGCATGCTAATGCAAAACCTGTTATTGTATAGCCTTTCTAGGTTTGTAAGGCCAATAGTTAACAATGGTCCCTATATGTAGGCCTTTGTCCCCAAATTACTTTTGGGTTTGTCCCGATGTCTTCTGGCTCTAAATATGCGGGAGGCATGGTGCCTAGTAGAACAGCAGGTACCTGAAGGTCAGTGTACTGCCAGGTCATAAAAGGCTGCCAACTTACTGTGTCAGCACTGACAACATGTCACTGGCCAACATCTATACCCCAGAAATGACAGGCTGTCACAGAAGGAGCACATGTATACCTTGTATATCTGTTCTGCTTGTCCTAACACTGCATTTGCCTGCCAGCTATTTGCAAAACAAGAAAGGGTCTTGTCAAAACATCAATGGCAGTCAGGAAGCAGATGTCATACCCATAAGAGAAAGCAAGCAAATACCAAACTGGTTTCCCAACTGTTTATGTGTGGCAGAACAGTATTAACACCCTGTCCCCATGTGTGTGCCTTTGTCTGACTGTCATATATGGGCCTGTCCAGATGTCAGTCTGTAACGGTTTGACAGCTAGGCCAACATGTAGCCTCATATTAACATATACCAATACAAACTGCCTGAGGACCACAGCAAATGTACCAGTGTAACGATGGACAACCTGCTAAATAGGTACACTCAGAGGTGTGAAGTCCACAATCTTGTGTATGATGTTACGGCATTTACCCCACTCACATCAGAATTACAAATGCATAACAGCAGCCACCAGGGGCAAAGCCTGTGACTGGACTACAGAAGGACAAAGAGATGCACATAAGGGGAAGGGGAACCACTGGCCAGACAAATGGAGAATGTGCACACCAGAACAAATTGTGCAGTAACATAGGTGACATGCAGTGCATGGAGTCAGAAAACATCACCTCCAAATACACAACACACACCCATGTCAGTGGAGGTCCACAACAAAACAAAAACCCAAACAAAGGACACCTCAAAGGCAAAAACACATGAGAACCCCACAAATGTACACACCACAAACCATGCAGAATCAACACACTAGGGTCTTGCAAACACTAAGGCCTTACCCCAAACCCCAAATACCTGCCCAACACAAATAGACTAACAGCACTGTCCCTCTACCCCATTTCATACAGCCTCTGCTAAGGTGACCCCTGTCTGGCATATAAAGCAATCCAGGCCTTGCCTTGATGGGACTGTTGCACATCTGGAAGTCAAGGCCCACTTGAGCAACCTGTAGTTGCGGCATCAATCTGGTCTGTGATATCACTATGGCTTGGTGTGACAGATATGTGTCCCACACACTCCCACATCTGTGGAATACACTCCCTGTCCACATCAAGCCAAGTGCCTCAATATCCCTAGTGATGTGCTCCCTGTATAAGTGCATGGGAAACACAAAATACAGTACGGTGATTCCACCTGTGTCCCTGATGGACAGGGGCTCTGTGTGCTGACATGTCTTAACATGGGCTACACTCCCATCTGTGTGGGTTATAAGGGCTTCAGGGTCAATACCCTACTAATGTCATATCAGTCTATCAACCTATACACGACTGTCTGTCAGTGGCTTACCACAGTACTCTGTACTGCTCTGCCACTGACATACCTGGAATCACACAGTGTTATGTGGAATATACTATACATATAATGGGCATTTCTGCACAGTAGAATGCACTCTGTACCGCACCCATACCTCTCAACCTCTGACAGCAAGACATCTGGACAAGGTCATAAATAAAAGTGGGACAAAGGCCCAATGATAGGCACGTGTTGTAAATATTGCCCTTACAAACTGAGAAAGTTGGTAGAATAATGGGTTTTGCATTAGCGGGAATTGTCTGAAGGTTATGAAGTCTGTAACACTAATGTCTGTCATTAGTTTGTAATGTCAGTCTTTAATTATTTGCAACTAACATGCCATAAAAACACAAGTTTATGTAGACTGGATGAAAGTTCTAGGCAAACACCTGGACAATCTGCCAGAAACTGTACAGTTGAGAGGTATGGCCACACCAGGATATGACTTTTCAGGTATGAAGAATGCCAAAGAAGCAGAAGATCCCCCAGACAATATATCACCAAGTTGCTGGACGGTTTACACAGCTCCATCACTCAACTGGCTGTAGCCACACCTCTCAACTGGCCTTTTTGGGCAAGAATGTCAATAGCTGGGCACATAATATTGGTCTGTGCATCATACATCTTGTATTCCACTGGTAAAGTGCTGTGATGATCTGAGAATGTCTGTCACTAAGTAATGACACAATACATTCCAGAGTAAGACTACAGATATGTCGAAAATGTCTGCTAAAACCAACCCTGTACCTCTAGCAACCACCTGTTTACTTCTGAGAGGTATGGCTGTAGCACAGAAAACCCCAGACTGGAGTACAACTATCTCTGGAATGGAGTTCCACTCTTAGTATAGAAGGTCATACTGGGCATGCTCCTACACTTAGAGAATCACAGCCCATGTCTGAACCCACATCTGACTATATAACTGTATTGTGCATATATGTCTTTGCATACAGACAGCTATGTACACCTTAACTGTCTCTACTCACACCCATCAGACAGGATTACTCTCAGCTAGCTGTAGGTGGCCCATATGTGATATATCTGCATCTGTTGCATGTGATACATAGACATATATATGGGCAACGTATAACAATATGTCAAGCATACACACACATAGATGTACAGAAGAGAGAGAGACAGCCAGTGATGGAGAGAGACACAGGAGACACACACAGCGAGTGAGTCATACACAGGGATACCCTGAATGGGATACAGGTTTGTCATGCTGTGGACAGTAGCATACTGATCATAACCAGTTGCATGTGCCAGCATGAAGCTGAGCTCCACTGTGTAATAGTACTGAGGTGGTGGTTATAATATCACATCACCTGCCTGTGTGTGTGTGTGTGTGTGTGTGTGTGTGTGTGTGTGTGTGTGTGTGTGTGTGTGTGTGTGTGTGTCTGTGTGTGTGTGTGTGTATGTTTAAGTATTAAGAGGCCATTCCCACTCACTACACTTCCCATTGCCCTAATTCACAATATCTGCTGATGTCATTCCCCTTAGAAGTAACTTTGGACACCTGTCAGCCCTATTAGTTCTGTAGCATGTGTGATAACTGTGTAACACTATAGTACAAATAATTAGATAGGTAGGGGTTCTAATCCAATTCCTGCCAAGTGTGTGTGTGTGTGTGTGTGTGTGTGTGTGTGTGTGTGTGTGTGTGTTTGTTTGTTTGTAGATGAAACAGTTTTAGGCCATTCCCACTCAGTACACTTCCCAGTGCCCTACTTTAGCAGTCCTACTGATGTCATTCCCCTTAGAAGTTCCTTTGGACAGCCCCAACTCTATAAGCTCTGTGGCACATGTCATGGCTATGTGACAGTGTAATACAAATAACTAGACAGGCAGTGGTTCTTTTTCCAGTTCCGGTAAGTGTGTGTAAGTGTGTATGTTTGTAAGCTGAAGTATTTTGAGGATTTTCCCACCCAGTACACTTCCCTGTGCCCTACTTTAGCAGTCCTGCTGATGTCATTCACCTTAGAAATACCTTTGGACAGCCCCAGCCCTTTAAGCTCTGTGAGATGTGTAATAACTGTGTAACAGTATAATGCAAATAACTAGATAGCTAAGGGTTCTATTCTCAGTTCCAGCAAGTGTGTGCATGTGTGTGAGTGTGTATGTTTGTAGGATGAAGTATTTTGAGGACTTTCCCACCCACAACACTTCCCAGTGCACAACTTTAGAAGTCTTGCTGATGTCATTCACCTTAGAAGTACCTTTGGACACTTTTCAACCCTATACATTCTGTAGCATGTGTGATAACTGTATAACACTATAGTATAAATAACTAAATAAGTAAGAGTTCTAATTTCAGTCCTGGCAAATGTAAGTGTGTGTATGTGTTTCTTTGTAGGTGAAACAGTGTTAGACCATTCCCAACCACTACACTTCCTAGTGCCCTACTTTAGCAGTCCTACTGATGTCATTTCCCTCAGAAGGATCTTTGGACAGCCATCAGCCCTATAAGCTCCATGGTGCATGCAATAACTATTTAACACTGTAGTACAAATAACTAGATAGGCAGGGGTTCTATTCTCAGTTCTAGCAAATGTGTGTTTGTGTGTGTGTGTGTGTGTGTGTGTGTGTGTGTGTGTGTGTGTGTGTATAAATGTTTGTAAGTGTGTGTGTTTGTAGAATTAAGTATTTTGAGGACTTTCCCACCCAGAACACATCACAGCACCCAAGTTTAGCAGTCTTGCTGATGTCATTGCCCTTTGAAGTACCTTTGGACAGCCATCAGTCTTATAAGCTCTGTGGCATGTGTAATAACTAAGTAACAGTATAGCACAAATAACTACATTAGCAGGGGTTCTTCTCTCAGTTCTGACAACTGTGTGTGTGTGTGTGTGTGTGTGTGTGTGTGTGTGTGTGTGTGTGTGTGTGTGTGTGTGTGTGTGTGTGCATGTGTGTGTGAAGCAGTTTGTAAGTGTGTATGTTTGTAGGGTAATGTATTTTGATGTCCTTCCCACCCAGTACATTTCCCATTGCCATACTTTACAAGGGCTCTTGATGTAATTTACCTTAGATGTACCTTGGGATACTGTTAAATCCTATAAGATCTGTGATGCATGTGATAACTCCGTAACACTGTAGTACACATAACTACATAGGTAGGGGTCCTAAACTCAATACTACCAACTTTGATACTGTGCGTGTGAGAATCATATCCTCCATGTGTGTCTGGGTGAAAATCATATTCTCTAGGGGGGGTGGGTATACCATTTTGAGGCATGTATCACCCAGTACACCTCCCATTCCCCTACTTTACAAGGCCTGCTGATGTCATTCACCTTAGATGAACCTGTACACACTTATCAGCCCTATAAACTCTGTGGCATGTGCAATAACCGCGTAATATTGCAGTACAAATAATTAAATAGGTAGGGGTTCTAATCTCAATACTGACAACTATAGTCATGTGTGCGAAACATATCCCCTGTGGCTATTGTGTGTGTAGGTTATACCATTTTAATGCCTGTTGATCTCCTACTCATGACATTACTTTAAAAAGCCTGATAATGACATCTGCCTTACATTTAGGGTAGTAGGAGGTTGGCATAATGGTGAAGGTATTTACCTTACAGACACAAGGTGCAGGGTTTGATGCGTACATGGGGTAATTGGCTAGGCTTAAAATGGCCCACAAGAACAGTAGCCTAGTACTAATCTATGAACCTATGCACTGTGTAACACTATACAGCCCATACCAATCATCTGTACAGATGTACATGGAATATCCACATGTTTGCAGACCATATGTGGTCTGTATCCCCTAACAGTGAAAATTCCTGTGATATAATTTCTAAATATGTCACAGTTACTGTAGTGAAACACATGCCAGCATCCAACATCATACCTGACTGACACATAATGCTGATACAAAGTCTGTCACTCTATCACTTGTGCAGGTTTGTAGGAGCAGTAGATGAGAACAGTCATTAATTCTGGTGGGTTATCCCACCATCCATGAAGGCATTCACAAGATTACTTGTTGTAAGAGGTTGTGTTATGTCCTATGCATATAATCTATGTGCAGCATGTCATGTGTACGTAGCACTATAGTATATACAAGTGGATACTTAGGGTTACTAATATTTCTATTGGCAAATGTGTATGTGTTTCTGTATGCACAGCCACTGTGGCTGTCTTTACTGTGTGTATGTGATGGCTATACCATTTTGTGTGTCTCTTCCGCCCTGTGAACTCCCCCATTGTCAACTTAGTTTCAGCCCATACAGATGTCATCCACTGTACAAGCACAGTTACACAGTTTCTAACAGCAAGCCACTGTGGTGCATGCAATGGTTGTATCACTGTGTATTGTACATAAATAGATGGGTAGATCATCTACTCTGAGAAGTGTAACCTCCATGTGCATGTGTGTTTCAATGCATGTCCCCATGCAGCAGTGTGTGTTTGTGTCAGATGGCTCTACCATGTTAAGGGCCTCTGAACTCACCATTGGCAATCCTAACAGCCCCTGCAACTGTCACCCACTTGAAGAGTACTGGCAGACACTGCAACAGTACATTACCTCTGTGCTATTTGTGTTATGTACCTAGTGCTATCATTCATAAGACTGTACAGGTAAGAGCTGTGCTCAACACTTTGACAGCTGCCCCATGTACAAGACTATGACTCTGTGTGCACTATCAGCACAAGAGGCCAGACATGCATATGAGTTAGCAGAGACACATGCTGGTGATTCTCAGGTTAGACTAGCACAGACTGACCTATGTCAGGAATACATACCCCAAACCAGTCAGACACAGTACCAGGCATACCCTAATCAACTGTGTGAAGGTTGAGTGGATGGGACAGAAATGGCAGGGGCATCGGGTGCTGATAGGTGAATCTGTTGCATTTAAAGTAATGGCCAAGCTTATGAGGGACATAGTGCCAGTAATCAAGTAACCTCCACTGTATGTGTGAGCCTGCAGTCCTGCAGAACACCTAGGTGACATGTATGAAGGCTAGCTGGCTGTGTCAAGGGTATGTCTGCAATGTCACACTGCCTGCCACATTTGTCCCTCACACACTGTTGCATGTAAATACACCTGGTAAACATGTACATATACAGCTGTACCTTGGCTATGAAAAATTCACTGTGCTTCCACTCTGCCATACTCATCATTGCTACTGTCAGCAGGCCCACAGACTGCAGTCACACAGACACCTGGAACACAAACAGAATACAGTACGTGACATTACAGTCAGTTAGCAGTAGTAACAGCAATAGTGAATAATGGCTAACAAGGTGCATGCACCTTGGTGTGTATCCACAACTATTGCCAGCAGACAACACCTTACACAGCTTTACATTACTACACTGTACTATCTTCACCCTGTGCATCAAACCCATATGAGCATGTCCCAGCATTGATGGTATGGATAACAGGATTGTGGCACATGTATCATTACATGCACAGGGTGTAGTGTGGGATTACCAGAGGCCTAGGCAGGGCCATATGGCTGACATCATGTGTGTGCATGTGTGTCTGGAGGGGTGGTGTTCAACTGGGCCATGCAGAGGAGCTGTGCATGTCTGGTGGTGACTGGCCTGTGATAGGGATATGTGAATGTTTGTCTGCACACAATGAAGCCATATCAATGCCCGACACAGAGCTATGTTGGATGGCCATGGACCATACATGGCACCATCTCCTGGCAGGGATGTGGGAACTTGGTCAGCCAGAAGTCTCACTGGCATTACCAGGCCCAAGGACAGATGCTGTACTACTCCCCTATGGTGACTGCTCTCTGCTGTGTCCACATTCTTGATGGAACTGGACAGGACCATGTGCCTATGGCCTGCTCTGGTGTGGTGTGGACAGCACCCTCCCTTTGGTAGTGCTTGTAGTACTGCCACTATGGGACTGTGAATGTGCATGGTCATGTGGGCTCTCAGCTGGTTATGTTGCTGACCTACACCCACCTGGTGGATGCCCTACTCCCACCACATGTTCAAGCACAAACATTGCACGGTCAAGCAGTGACAATGTCTCACCCTGCCATCTATCCACAACATCGACAAAATTATGTATGACATCACAAATGCCATGAAGGTCATCATGCATGGCAGGAAGTGTTACAATCATGACCCTGAGCATCTATCTGGTGTTGCAGTCAGTACACACCTGTACCTCCATGACGGACCATAACATGCATCTGGTGACACCTGCTGTGATACTTGCAACAGGGGCTTGATGGGCAGCAGTCCTCCATCAAGCACCCCTGTCCATCTGCCTGTGTGTGACCTTGCCTGCTGTCTGGCTATGGCTAGTGTCTACTCTCACACTTGCCATAGTCACCACACTAGCCTGTTCTATGCCCCCTCCTTCCAACTGTCCATTATCTGTGGCTGTTGACAACTGGATATGATTGAGCATACTGACTGTGTGTGGGGACATTGTGGGTGAAAGTGGAATACCAACAAATGGCATATATTCAGGCCCCAACAACCCCACCTGTGCCTCATTATGAACACCATCATCATGAGAGCCTACTAAGACACTGACATCAGGTTGTGAGTGGGAGAGACACCAAACCCCATGTTCAACTGCAAGAGGAAGACAACATATGTAAATAAATATACTGCAGTATTATCTTTGCTGATGCAAACACACACATTACACACATGCACACACACCACACACACACACACACACACACACACACACACACACACACACACACACACACACCTGGTAAAGTCTGACACAGCTTTGACACGTATAGGCCCTTCAGGCCAGACATTATGGTAGTTCTGCCTGCCACAATTCATCTCTTTCACAGCTACTGTAAGGCCCTCAACAAAGGGTGACAAATCCTACTGTGTGATGGGCCTATTAGCAAAATGGTAAATGTGACCAAGACCAAGGCTACAGCAGTGAGCTATACAGTGTCACCAAACGCATATGCAAGTACTGCAAGAGCTGACTTACTGCTATACAGACCAGATGCAATGACAAGGTTTAATGATATGTGATGATAACTGATGAAGGAACAAGAGAATACACTATTACTGCAGTACCTACACAGTTCAGAATTCATCCTCAAGTCTTGTTGAGTACCTTTGCGAGGTATGTGCTGACACTGGTGCCAGGACTGGAAAAAAAATGACAGTGTAGAATCCTCAAAATACGGAAACAATCCTACAATGGGGCCAGTCCAGGCTCAGGGGGAGGATGCTCCCCCACTGTTGTAGAAGGAAGTAGTAGTCCACAAAAATGACAAAACTTGATTGGCCAAAGAAGAGCCATAAAGATGACAGAGTGGACTATTGAGGATAAGAAAGAAATTATGTACTGTTACTATTATGTAAAAAGCCCAGAATTTCCAGGCACAAGCTATACAAAACGATTAAGAGAGAAATTAGAGGAAAGAAAAATATTTCCGCAGGAAAAACTGTCACAATCTTCAAATAAAAATTTACTTTCATTAATACAACATATTTTTTGAAAAGCAGTACATAGATCAAGAAACTTTGATCTCTTTGGAAAAAGAAGCCTCTGAGGAAGAGAGAAAATATAAACAACAAAACCTAGAGGTATTTGAAAAATATAAAAAAAAAATATGGACATGGGAAAGAAAGAGAGATCTGATATGGTGCAATATTTATGCAAAGGAGAAAGCCAAGTTAACTAACATACAGAAGGCAGTTTCAAAGATATTCCAAGAAAAATAGAGGCAAAGGCATCCAGATATGGAAAATTTCACAATAAAAAGACTAAAAGCACAAAGATTTAATGTTGAAAAGATGATTAGTAAAGTAGAAGTTAAAGAAATAGAAGTTGAAGTTATGGAGTGCCTGCGAAGTGAAGGATTTAATGTAGAAGGTCTAAAACAGACTACATCACAGCATGATGGAGTGATTCCCCAGAATAAGGAAAAGCAAGAAGATCAGGAGACATGTGAAGAAAAAACAGGGACATGGGAAAGGAAAAGAGATTTAATATGGTGTAATATTTATGCAAAGGAGAAAGTAAAACTAATACAAAAAGAGCAGCACCAAAGATATTTGAAGAAAAATATAGGCAAAGGAATCCGGATATGGAAAACTTTACAATACAAAAAATAAGAACACTAAGAGGAAAAGTAGAGAAAGAAATTAGTAATGGAGATGTCAAAGAAATAGAAATTGAGGTAATGGAACAGCTGCAAAGAGAAGGATTCAGTGTAGAAAATCAAATGCAGAAAGCACCACAACAGGATAGAGCAATGGATATCCAAATTAAGGGGAAACAAGTGGAACAGGAAACAACATATTAGGCGCCATATCAAGATACTTTGGAGCCTTCCACAGGAAACAAGTATAAAGGTTCACTTGAAGCTAGACAGGAAGGAAAGGAACAGGAAATTCTGGGAACTCTGATGCAGTCAATGTTGAGGAGTGATAGGCCAGTGAGCTTCCATATGGCAAAACAACAGATGACACAGGATGAAATTGAAGAGAATGTGCCACAAGAAGATGTTATAGAACTATCTATGGAATGCCCACAGGAAATGGAAAACAAGGGATGTGCCCTCAGTATGGAAGAAAAGGAGTTAAGAGAAGAGTTGCTTGATTTAATCGACCAAGACAGATATATCAAGATCAATGAGATAAACAGACCACAGAAGGTTAATAAACACCCAAAAGTCAGAAGCTTGATAAAGCAAATGAACACAGTAATTAGGACTGTCCATAGAGATCCATGCATATAACAGAAGTAAACAGAATATATATTACTGTGCTGCTAATTTAATAACTGATAAAATTCTACCACAGGAACATAGGGTAGAGAGGAAAAGGGGGGGGGTGAAAGCGAATACCATCATGGAAATATCGAATAGAGAAAACTATAAAGCAGCTAAGACAAGAAGTGTCATTGTTAGAAGATTATAGAAGAGGGAACAGATCAACAAAAATATTAAGAAAATGCGCAGTATTAGAACAGACCAGGATCTATTATGCACTATTGGAGATAACAAATTAAAAATTTCAAAACAGGTGAAAAGATTCAGAAGATACAAAGATAAATATAAGGGAAAAGCACAAAATAAGCAATTTACTGATGACCTAAAAAAGTTTTATAGAGAATTGGGAAATAAGGTAAAAGGAATTGATAGACTGCCGAAAAAAGAGGAAGTAGATACATTTTGGAGAAGTATCTATGAAGATCCTGTGGAACATAACAAAGATGCTAAATGGATAGAAGATGTAAAAGAAAGTATAAGACGTTTAAAGGTACAGGATATGAAATGGGATTAAATAACAGTCAGAGATATAGAAACAAAGCTCAGAAAAGCCTCTAATTGGAAAACCCCAGGCCCAGATGCAGTACCTAACTTTTGGCTTAAAGTATTAACTTCTTTACATGAGGACCTAGCCATGAGTAAGAACTATTTATATGCACACCCCGAACAGACACCACACTGGTTAACAGCAGGAAAAACAATGGTCTTACTTAAGAGTGAACCTGCAAGCTACTCTAAAAATTATAGACCAATAACTTGTCTTGCAACGACTTATAAACTATACATGGGTATTGACGCCGGCAGAGTTTAGTCATTTAGAAGAAAACTCAATTATGGCAGTAGAACAAAAGGGCAATAAAAGAAAGTCATATCGTCCAAAGGATCATTTGTTGTTAAATAAAGTTATAGTGGAGAACTGTAAGAAAGGGAAGAATCTAAGTATGTCTTGGATTGACTATAAAAAAGCATTTTATAGTATCTCACATTTATGGCTAAAAGAGTGCTTAAAAATGTATAAGGTACATCCTACACTGATTTATTACATTACCATAACCATGAAACAGTGGCAGACCACTTTGCAATTAAGCCACAGTAAAGGACAGATTATTATCCCAGGGGTAAAAATCCAAAGGGGATATTCCAGGGTGACTCCCTGTCACCGTTGCTATTTTGTCTTGCCATTAATTCATTAAGCTGTTTACTTAACAGCTTAGGACATGGCTATAATTTGGCTTCTAGAAAACAACAAAGAATAATGACTTCTCATCTTCTCTTTGTCAATGATTTAAAATTGTATAGCTCATCAGATGAGAAAATGAAAGCACAGCTACAGGTTGTCAAAACTTTTTCAGATGATATTGGAATGTCATTTGGTCTTGACAAATGTGCAAAAGCAACCTTTAAAAAAGGAAAATTGCAGCACCAGGAAAACAGTTTGGGGCAAGACTGTGATATAAAAGAACTTGAGCAAGAGGGGTTGCATAAATACTTGGGAACTGATGAAGGATCAGCAGTAAAACATGAACATATGCAAATAAAGCTTAGTAAGGAGTACTTTAGAAGACTTAAATTAATTCTGAAAACAGCACTGACACCTAGGAACAAGATCCAAGCTATAAATCAGTTTGCTCCTCCTGTCCTAACTTATAGTTTTGGAGTGATTGACTGGCCCAAAAAAGTGTTGGATAGATCGGATATTAAAACAAGAAGGATGCTTCATGCTCACCAAATGATTTATAAAAATCAGTGTATACCAAAATTATATATTCCCCATTCTGAAGAAGGGATGGGCCTCCTTGAAATTGATTACATGTATAGATCTGCAATCATGGGACACCACACATATGTACTGACCTCACAAGATCCAAATGTGGTGAAAGTTTTGAAACATGAGGAGAATAAATCTAAGATAACATCTCTGCTTAATTTAACAGAAGCATATCGACGTCTAGCAGGAATGGAAATCAAACCAGAAGTGGATAAAAACCAGGCAGCAACTGAATGTGCTAAAAAACAAAAGAAAGAATATAAGGTGAAGGATCAGATGAGAAGGCAAGTAATGTGGAAAAAACATAAATATAGCTGCAGGTATAGAAAACTTCTGGAAGAGCTTCATGCTGGTCAAGAACAAACGGAGGAATGGTTAAGGAGAGGTGAACTTACATCAAGAAATGAAAAGTTACTATTGGCAGCCCAAGATAGTGGGCTACATACACGTTGGTTTACTAAGTCTATTGAACATGTGGGAGAAACAGATATATGTAGGTTTTGCAGAACTGAATTGGAAGCAGTCACACACCTTATTGCTGATTGCCACTCTCTCATGGCAGAGGGACTGTATACTGAAAGGCATAATAATGTGGTGAGATTGTTACACTGGAGATTGTGCAAACATTATGGTATTAAAGTGGCTGAAAAGCACTGGAAACATGAGCCACAGAGAATCATAGAAAATGATTAAGTTTACATCACATGGGATCACCCAATACCAACAGTCCAAAAGATAGATGCTAGAAAACCGGATATAGTGGTCCAAGAAAAGAAGACAAAAGTAACATTGATCATTGAAATTGCCACACCTAGTGACTACAGTGTCTTGCATACAGAGAGACACAAAGTCATAAAATACCTCGATCTGCAGGCAGAAATGAGAGCCATGTGGAAGAAATATACCCAGACAATTCCAATAGTAGCAACTGGTCTTATAAAAAAGAATTTACAATTGTATTTAGATATGCTACCAATTCATGTAACACTATACGAATTGCAGAAGGAGTCATTACTGGGTATATTGCGGGTGCTCTGAAGAGCACTTTTGGCTAACATCATAGAGTGAAACAATACTAATTTCATGAACTTTAATTGTACTTTGACTTAGGAATGGGGTCCATTCCCGTCATGGTATTAGAAACCCAAAAGACGTGAAGAAATTAAAACTTCAGACTCACAGGTTTTTTTTTCAGACAACATTGCAGGACAGTCTGCAATACATATAGGAAATATGTAAAATACTAGGTGCCTAGCTTCATAAGATGATACCAGGCTATTAGCCCTGATGTCCTCATAAGCCTAGCCCAGACTTTCGCCCATATACCTTCAAAGACAGCACCTGTTTCCCCTGTCCAGCTGGGACACAGGTGATATCCCAGGGATATCTTTTCTATTTCCCATGCAGTCATCCAGCTTCTTCTTCAAGAGGGCTATACATGTACTCTGCTAGACATGGGGAGGGAGTGTATTTTACAGACAGTGTATTGCGTGTGACAGTACACTATCCCGCCAACAAATACTATACATGTCACAGGCCAGGTGAGGGCCTTGTGTGCATGTTGCATGAGTGGGGTTTGTCCTACAGATATGCAGAAATGCCATCAAGGCTGGTTTGGAAATGGCCTTGTATGCCAGACACAGGTCGCCTATGATCAGTCCATATGAGACTGAGTACAGGGACAGGGCTTTCAGCTTATCTGTATAGGATAGGTGTTGCAGAACCTGGATTTGCCTGGTCAGGAACCTCTGTGGTCTGAGCAACTGCTGCATTTGGTTGGCAAGATACATGACAAAGAAGCCATTGTACTTGGTAATGAGCCTGATAAGGATGGAGTACAGGGATGTTGTGGCCTTCTGGTTACTGGATGACATACCCATATATGTGAGGTGGGCCATGTATACAGCCTTCTATACAATGGTACCCACACAGTGGGAAACTGTCAGGTTGCTGCCAACCTTGGTGCACAAGTCACCTCACACCTGATTGCATGCTCAGTACATTGTTACTACTGTAATAATTAGTGTGAATGATATCTACCACAACAGGGAAAATGATGCATCTCCTGGATTCAGTTTGAGGCAATGCTTCTTGCACCAGTCATTCATTTGGATAAGGGCCCCTTGGAGGATGCTCACATCTGAAGGAGAATGTAAGACAGTGGCCAGCTTGCAAGCATCTGTAAACCTGGTCAGCCACAGACCACTGCTTTTGTCTTGTACCTCAGAAACATATATCTCAAACAGTAGAGGCCCCCAGACCGATCCTTGAGGTACACTGCTCTGTAAGAGTCTACTATTAGAGTTAGCTTCCACTACTTTAACCAAGTGGGTACTATCATTGAGCCAGTTAGCTACCCATCTGGTAACATACAGGTTGATGCCTAGCTGTGTAGGCTTATGTATCATGGCTGCCTGAGAATTATTGTGAGAGATATAGGCTAGGTGAAGGTAGGCAGTGTTCACCATCTTCCCCTCGTCCTTGTGTCCTTGTGTTTGCTGACCTCTTCAGAGAAGTTGACCAGGTTAACAGGTCTGATCTCCCTTTGACAATACCATACTGTGTGAGCTCAAACATTTTGAGGTTGCTGATGTCCCAGTTCATAAGGTCCTTGATATTACCTTCTATGCCCTTGCAGATCAGGCTAGTTAGGCTGATGTCCATATGATTGTCTGGATCAGTGGATTGCTCCACCTTTGTGTATAGGGATGATAGTGGCTGTCCTCTGTGCAGATGGGATGACACTGGTGCTCAGGCTTTGATTGACTACAGTGTGTAATGGAGCTGCAAACTCATGACTGAGTTCATGTAGGATGCAGCCAGGGATGGTATCAGGCCTATGGAGACTTCTGTGTGTTGCCTTTGAGAGGGCCTTACGGACCTGCTTCCTGATGATGTGGGGACAGGGGCAGGTGCTGTGCATGTCCATGTCTACCGATGGGGTGATGGGTGGTGACGTTTACACTTCACCTGTCTGTAGCAGATTGGCCATATCTATGCCATATGTCTATGTGGTGTTATTGATGACCACTAGGCCCCAGGGCCAGTGGAAACTACGGCCCAAACTGCAGAATCCTATATAAACGCATTCTATGGACATCTCCAGGAATGTATGGATCATGCTATCCCAAACAAAACCAAGACCCAATCATCCAAAGGCAGGCGTCCAGTCTGGTGGACCCCAGCTATAAATAAACTGTACAACAGAAGGAGGAAGCTACTACATGATAGAGCAAAATCCCTAATAGGGAAGGCAGCTCTGATCAGTACTAGCAAAAAATTACGATCCCTCATAAAATCCTCCAAGGCCAGCTTTGAGAGAAAAATTGCACAAGACACTAAAGACAATCATAAGGCTTTTTTCAGTTATGTTAGGAACCTGGGATGCAACTCCCAGACTTGTTCTGAGTTGATTCTAAACGACAGAAAATACACTGAACCCACAGACATCGCCAATATCCTGGCAGACAGGTTCAGTGCAAACTTCTCCACCCTCCCCAAAAGAGCAAGTATCTATCCCGGCAGAGGGCTGCCTCCCAAACATCTCTGATGCTCTGGTGAAGGCTGCCCTCTCCAAAACAAAAAATACTGCTTCCATGGGACCAGATGGTGTCCAGGGTTGTGTCCTACATGAATTCCAAGAAGAACTAACCCCTCAAATAAAACAGCTGTACAATCTCAGCCTCACTACAGGATATGTGCCCACAGAATGGCGTACAGCAACAGTGGTCCCACTCCACAAAGGTGGAGCCTCTACGGACCCTGGAAACTATCGCCCCATAAGCCTGACTAGCCTAGTCTGCAAGGCTATAGAGAGGATCATCATGGAGCTCATAAACAAAGACATTGGGGACCTACAGACACTAGATCCTACCCAATTCGGCTTTGTCAAGGGCAGATCCTACCTTTTGAACCTGGTCGACTTCTTTGAAACAGTCACCAAAGCCATAGATGAAGGGAAGGTAGTCCACACAGCCTATCTGGACCTAGCAAAGGCATTTGACACAATACCCCACTTTGGCATCATAGATAAGCTATCCAGCTTAAATATAAACCCCTATGTCACAAGATGGGTCGCAAACTGGCTCAAAGACAGAACCCACAGAGTGAGAGTTGCTGGAGCCATGTCAGACTCAAAACCGGTCACAAGTGGCATCCCACAAGGTTCTGTCCTGGGACCGCTCTTGTTCAGTATATACTTTTCCGAGGTACAGGCCAACGTGGGAGGACTATGGCTCACCAAGTTCGCAGATGACTGCAAACTGGGCACCATAATCGACTCTCCAGCTGACACAAACATCCTTCAAAAAGGTCTCACAGAGACGGATAACTGGTGCCAGAGCCATGGTCTAAAGCTAAATGCCAAAAAGTGCATAGTCATACCCTTTGCCAAAAACAATGTGCCCACAAATTACCACATAGGCGGTAACCCATTAAGTACAAAGTAATTAGGGATCTGGGGACTCAAGTTGATAGCAATCTCTCCTTTGACAACCACATTGCCAAAGTGGTTAGAAAGACCTTCTACATAGCCCACCTCATCATGAAAGGATTCACATCTAGATCAAGAGAGGTAATCGTGCCCCTTTATTCATCCCTCTTCAGGCCTATCATAGAATATAATGCCCCTTTTGGGATGTACCTTACCCGACACCTGCAGCAATTAGAAAGACCCCAAAAGTACCTCACAAGAGGATCAAGGGACTCAAGCAGATGCCATATGCTGCTCGGATAAAAAAACTCCAGCTCTACTCAGTTGCATACCGCCTACTTCGAGGCGATCTATGCCTGACATATAAAGCTATGTCCAATCCAGAATTAATGGACATGCTCCACCTCAGTAAATCTAAATCCCTTAGAGCCACATGCTCAAGGGACTTGAACCTCAGCACAGAAATAAATAGAACTTGCTGGAGGGACAGATTCATAACCCAGAGGCTCCCTTCGCTCTGGAATAGAATTCCAATTCATGCTAGGCAGAGCACCTCACTGAATCTCTTCAAGAAGAATCTTGATGAGTGGATGGGGGATCATAGGTTTGTCCTGGGGATTACTTCCATGTCACTATTAGACAGAGGCACAGTAAACTAAACCTTAAAAAGGGCACAGTATACTCAAATCAAGGGGTGGCATAAGCCAAACAAAATCGGGCTAGGCTTGTAATTGCCCCAGGGCAGATAGCCTAGTATGAACCTATGAACCTATGAACTAGACAGCAGGCTTGGGTGTTGCCTCTGGGAATGCAAGCATATGTGTGGAAGGCCTAGTGATTGGCCTTAGTGGATGTGTCCAATTTGCACTCAAAGGTAGCCTTAGGATAATTTACCTGTGACCTTATTTGCTTGTTCAGACCAAGGTGACATTGCTTCCAGTTAGGCACCTGCTCCTTCTTGGCTCTATCCAGCAATTATTTCCACCTATTATGGCATTTGTGTATTGCTGCTGTCCACCAAGGAGGTTTACTCTACCTTGAGGGAGATGATGTTGTCCTGTCAGGTATTGCTGAGTCCATACAGCAATGTAGGTGCTCACATAGTATTGTGGTATGGGCTTGGACACTGCTGCTAGTTCCAACTGACAGGATGGTGGCTGTAAAGCTACTTCTACCTGCTTGGAGATTTATAGTCATTTTTGTAAAGTTTATTTTGTTTGACCCTGAAAGGGGGTGGATGGGCAGAGGAGATTGTGACCTGAACAGTAATGGCTATGTGGTCAGAACTTACCAAGGAATATGACACTGTAAGAGTGCTACAGTTGCTACTCATGTTGGTTAGGACCAGGTACAGGATATTTCCACCTGTCATAGGAGTGTTGACCAGCTGATCCAATGCACTGCCATTGACAAAGCCAAGGAATCTCTGTGCATTCATGTTCAGGTAGCATAGGTCATGCACACTGTGGTTGGGTAGTTAAAATTGCCCAGGAGTAGGGTAGACAGTTGAATCTTGAGAGATTCAAGCAAGTCCAGATAGGTGTGGTGGGTGTCCAGAGTTATGGTTGGAGCTCTGTAGCTAGCTATGATTTGAGTACGTGTTTTGTCAACAGTTAACTGCACTCAGGATGTCTCCCGTGTGTCATACTGTTTGGCCGGCCTGGAGGTGTATATGTGTATGATAATATTTAAAACTCCACCTCCTGTGGCTTTGCATCTCTCCATTTGGGGTCTAGATGTATGATGGGATGAGTAACCTGGCAAGGATAGTGTGCTCTCCACAGCTGCAAACCAGGTGTCAGTGACTGCACAAATGTCAGCATCCTCCAGGACAAGATATGTTTGCAATGACATGGGTTTCATGCTAAGACACCTAGCTCCTGTTGGAGCAAGACATTTGCTCAAAGGCAAACATCAATGGTAGACAAAGGCTGGAAAATAGTGACACTTTATAAATCTAGCTGTAACACACTTAGTTGCTAGCAAAGACAGTTTCACATTCACAGGACTACTCTGCAGGATATGACATCTGACATTCAAATATATGCTATTATGTTATGACTTCAGTCTTTACTGGGTTGCTAGTGATTTGCCAGACAATACACAACTGTATGAGACATTGACTACAAATAGGAGGCAAACATGTGGTCATTCTCCAAAACTCTGGACAGCTGACAGGTATAGGCTTAGTATATAACATACAGTTCAACACACACCTCTGCACCTGCTGTTTACTATGCACATACCCTATATAAGTGCCTTACATTTGTAAGACAAGGATATGTATCATAGTAGCATTCACAGGTGACATATGAATATTTACAACATCCCAGGTAGCTGGACTAGCAGTGTCACAGTCAGTATTGTACAATAGACACTCCAGTAGTAGTCATACATGAGCTGACCTTTGCTGGGGTGACACAGGGGCTAGAGCTGTGATCTATGTCACTGCAGACAGGGCCAGCAGGAAGGGCTGTAGGTGCCAGACAGCAGCAAGTGAGTCCAGCAAGTCTTGTTGTGACCTAATGTTTAACTTCCTAGTTCACATTATTGCATCCCCCCTTTTGCATTCCATTACATGCTTAAGTGATTGACATACCTGTTATAGTGCTGAAGAGTTTCCTCAGAATAATGCAAATGTTTAGGTTTGTGTAGTTGCAGTCTGTCTTTGTGTAGATGGGTTCAGACCTGTGTTGCATAGGTGGCAGCTTGCCTTTTGTAGGTAATGCTCATGAGCAGGTGATGGCCTGTGCACTAATCAGTATCTCCCACTTGCTACTTGCATCCAGAGCAGCTGTGTTGTCTTTCCATTAGCCAATGCCATAGCAGCACAGTGCTATAATTAAGTCCTTCATGTGGGTCTTGCCCCTTTTCCTTGTCTGTGAGGAGGACATTATGAAGGTGTGGGGGCTACAGCTTCACAGATAGGTGGAAATACCTCTCAGAACAAGGAATGTGGTGACAGCTCAACAACATGAGGGACAAAATTCCAGAACTGGGTACAGATTGTAAGTACGTGTTGCTGTTATACACATAGAAGATTGATAGATTAACGGGGTTTTTCTGGACATGCATTTTCTGCGTGACTTGACTTCTGATAGTGATATGTCTCTGACATACCTCTCAACTGTCCAGATGTCCACAGAATGCCAAGAGGTTTGCCTGTTATGTTTGGCGTGTTCCTCAGATACTTTCTGTTTTTGAGAAATCAGTAGGGTAATGTGAGGATTGTAGTCAGTAAATGTTGACATCCATTTGTGTTTCAGACATCATGTTCTTCAGTGATGTTATGTTGCAACTAACCCTGCAGTACCAGCAACTGTTTCAGTTTGTAACACCATTATGTGCGATATGTTCTTCTTTTTAGTCCCCTGTCCCCCAAGTATGTCAGGCTTTGTCCAGATGTCTTGCAGTAAGAGGTTCAGAGGTATGGTATATCATGATTTAGTGACTTCACTCCTGATATCATCCCAGTGACTTAGCAGACTCCCAGAAGTGGTATGCGACAGTGGCCATAAATATGGTCCCACACCCTGGATATTCTGTGGAAATGTGTACAGTTGAGAGTTATGTATGTCTGGCCATTAACAGACTGTCAAGCTTGTGTAGCAGTGTAGTGTGTAAATGTTTGTTGTTCTGAGTAGGGAGAGTGGCAGATGTGAGTGTCATAGACCCTTTTCTATCTGACTGTGCATGCTGCTACAGTTGCTGGTGGTCTATCAGGTGTATATGTTTGTAGGGGCAAACTGAGAAATGTCCTGTAATACCTCAGGATTCATAGTAGACTGTGACTTGGGGCAGTATATGTCAGTGTAGTGTGTGACTGGCAATCAGGATATGTTTGTCAAACAGTCGTTATACTCTAGAGTTCAGTTGGGGTACTGGTATGTTGCTATGACTGTGGTGCAAATGGTTTTGGGTGGACACTTTCTCACCAATGTCTACATCCCTGTAGTACATGATATATTTGCAAATGCATGGGTAATTCCCCAGAGCTAATTTGGGGTAGTGTCATGTTGGTTGGATGTAGTTCAGACCTGAAATCAGGAAATATATGTTAAAACAAACCATCCTACTCTAGCAGACCTCTACGCATATAACAGCCATATTTCAAATATGTCACTATTGTTTTCCCTTTATCCTCCTACTTTGTCAGGTTATTTTGCAGATGGCTTGCAGTAAGAGGTTGAGTATATATATATATATATATATATATATATATATATATATATATATATATATTTATAAGTGTACTACGGATATGTGTTTTTCCCTTATGATAAATGACTGTAGTGCAAGCTATGTTTGTAAAAGCATTGCAAAGTACTATAGCTCAAACGGTGTGGAGGTACATTGCTGCGATAGTAGTGCACAGAGTCCTGTGTTCAAGACTTAGTAGTAATGACTTTTTCATTAATGTTAAATGACCATAATGGATAATACATTTGTAAAAGCATTGCAGATTTTCACAGCTCAGACGGTGTAGTGGTATGTTGGTATGATTATAGTGTACAGTGTACTGGGTTCGAGACTTGGTAAGGCTGGGCAGAGCAAGGGCGGATGGAGACTGAGTGATTAAAGCAGTTGTAAGTGGTTTTGCATGAAACTAAGTGAAGCTAATAGACAGTTAAGTTCACTTACACCTGTGCTCATTTTAATTAAAGAAAAAAAAGGGTAATAGGAAAGTGGTGAAATGAGGGCAAGCAGGGGGTAAAACATTAGGAAAACCAGCTAGGGATGTGCAGGATGGGTGTAGAAAAGGACCATAGCTCAACATTTCTACTGCAGCAACAGCTGTGACTGATGTGGAAATTTGGAATTTACAGCCTCACACCCCATAGGGAGGGGTGTTGGCAACATACATTTGTAGAGTAATTTCAATGTTGATTGATTTATGTCACTGGACATGGGGGCAAGATGTACAGCTATGTATGGGGCAATGATTTTTTGTTGGAGAGATGCCATTTTTCTTATTAAGGTGAGAGTGGGATGTTGGAGAAGGCTGTAGGTATGTTTGGGGAGGTAGGTTGGTCAGGATAGGTTGCATTCACAGACAGACAAACCACACAAGACAGTAGACAGGGGGGTATATGACACATGAGGGGGGTAAACACCTTGGACAGGGAGGGTGGTTGGGAATCAGAGGCCCATGAGGCCCCAAATGGATACAGTGGGACTGAGGTTCCCACCCATGGTCAGTCACCCACGGCACCTTCACAGTCCCGAAGGTGGCTGTGCTGAGGGCTGGACAACAGGGCAGCCTGCCCCTCCAGGTGCACCAGGCAGCTCTACTTCTGGCACAGCCGTCCATCCAATGCAGAGTGGATGATGCTATGCACCATACCCTGGAACTTGCAGTGGGTGACAGGCTCCTCTCTGCACCCGGTGGGGATGTGCCCCATCCCCTGAGGCAGTTCCACCCAAAGGTGGTGCAGGACCAGCAGATGAGAGAGTTCCAGGTTGGGTCCCAGACATGTTGGGGCCCGGTGCCATAGCCACATGATCCTTCCAAAACATGCTATGGTGTTGAGGTTATCCATGATATATTGGTTAGTCATGAACAAAACATTTAAAAAGTAGTTATGACAGCACATATGGGTGTTCCAATTAACTTAAACCAACAGATTTGAAACAGTTGCATAGCAAACAGAACACATGCATAAATGGAACAACAGTAAGCTTTTTAACAGCATGCAAGTTACACTGATGGCAACAGGCTGCCAATAATAGTATTTGAACAAGGTATATTAATATGCATCCAATTAAATATAAGAACAATAACAGAACACATGTCCCAACAATAGGTTTTGAGAACAACATACCCGTAATATATGAATAACAATTATTGCTGCAGATGATGGGTGAGGGGAGAGAAAAAAGTCCATTAACAACTGTATAGGCTTCTATTTTTCACCACAATACTGCTCAATACTCTACAGGTCTGCCCTCACCTTACATATGGCCCATAGCTTCTTTAGCACATACATACCCATTAGACTGTCAACCTGTAATGGTGTGGGGAAGACTGGGAGAACAATGACTACATTACTGGAGGGAACTTGTATATATCAGGGTTACATACTTGCCAGAGAAGGGGTACCCTGCACTGATGTTGTGTGAGTCTGCAACTGGCATACTTCCCTGGATTCCTATCTGTATCCATGGTGAATGGCAGCAGTGATCACTAGCTGGGATAGTGTGACACTTGAGGGAAGAGTGCATGGTGTATGTACCTCTCCTACTGTCATTTGCAGGCATATGGGTTTGGACAGAGGAAAATTTGTACACAGTGTATTAGTATACCCTTCATACTGCTACTACACACATTTATTTACCTGTAAGCCCTGTGGAGAAAATATCTGTTAACACTTTCTTAGTTTTTTTACAAAAATTCAGGATTTCATTAGTGTATATATACACATATCTCAGTACCACTCCCTTGATTCGAACCATATCTGGGTGTGTTAAAATGAACAACAAGGCTATTTTTCAATCACATGGAGCTACTGGGAAACTGATGTCTTTTGTTTGACTGATTTCTACCTAGTACTCTCTGGGTTAGACAATATGACCTTGTAATCCTGATATTTATGCATGACAGATAGTTGTGCTGTGTCTTAATCCTTTGAAATAATACTATCTGGAAAGCAAAGTTTAACACAAGAATGCAATGCTGCAGGGGACACACTATAATACTGTAGACATTACTATGCAGGGTACAGAATTTAGTGATATAATATTTCATATTTCCTTTATATCTTGTTTTACAACTCCACATTCTACCGTTTTGTATAGCAGCTGGTTCTCAGAACAGCCTCAGTTACTTCATGCTGTCAGTGCCATATTTGCTGTGAAGAACCTGTACACATTATGTTTCTATAACAACATACCAGAGTAAACACAACAGTTTCTGGTATACTTCTTTATTACAATGAAATTACAGTTTTATTAATGGGTATCCTGTGGATCAATATTAGTGTGACAAACATCATTTATGCATTAGACACAGTACACACTATACCTACTGGCAGTAGACAGTGAGCTCCTTCTACTTTATGCCACTATATATTGCAAGATAGATCTGTACTCACCAGCCTGTTGGCGCATCTGTGTCTGTCTGTCTGCATGAGCCTCACTGTCACTAGCTCTCTCCACTGCAGCTGTAGGGGTGAGAAACAAACATTATGCATACCTGTCTATCACATACTCAGGCTAGAATCTGGTACACCTATATCTGTGATACAAACTGCTGGAGTATGGTTCTCCTGAGGATCTTGAATCCCTTGGGCCAAGAGTGCCCCCTTCCTCCAATTTAGGTCAGCATAGTGATGCTGTACCTACTCACCAGTTCGGGAGATACCAGTGGAACTGGTGAGGTCACGTGCCAGATGGTTCCAGGCTTCCACTTTATACTGTTAAGCCCTGGTACTGGCCATGTAACAGTCTGTCAACATGGTTTGAAACAAGGAGCCCAGCCATGACCCTGGACTCCAAAATGCCGCAGTGTTGTGCCCAAAAGTGCAAGTCCTCTCCAACACCTGAAATAGTTTCTGCACGGATCAAACTACAATAGGTTCTGGCTGTATTCCTGCCTACACAATTTAAATAAGGCCATATTCCCACCCTTTGCTGTCATTGGACAATTTTGAAAATGTTAACCTCAGCTAAGAGGTACACAAATCCGCTAAGATGAGTTGAACAGTGCTTAAAGGGTTAAATGCTGAGCAATGCTTAACAGTGCACAAATCCACTTAACTGAGCTAACTGCTGTTTAGATTGGCTAAGCATAGCTGAGCACTGATTAGCATTGCTCAGTTTTCATTTAAAAAATATCACAATTGTAGATTAATTCATCATTAATAACATATAATTAAGTGTATATGATTTACTTTACATGACATTCCCTATGTGCTTTCATTACATTAACTTGGGGTATGACTATGCTGCATGAGACACTTGTGTACATATGGGTGATTTCACATGTTATATGCACTCACACTTCCATTTTGGACCAGCTACACTACCCTGGGTGACAACTATCACTTACTACATAATTTAACATAAAAATTAATTTTGACAATGCGTTCCCATGTAAAAATAAAGTGCCTGTTTTGGTACTTGAACTGTAAGCACCTGCATACAAAGCCGGGACTCTAACCACTATGCTACTTTGTGGGTAAGAGTTTAGCTATACATTTTTATTTAGCTGCTATGAGATGCTTAAGCAATGCTGAGCAGAGGGCCCTAATGCGCAAACCCACTCAGCTACGCTTAAACATTCCTTAGAATGAAAAAAAAAAAGGAAATTAATAAAATCACTTTATTTACATGTATCGTTACTCCATGTCAGTCATAGTAAGGGCAATTGTAAAGGGACAAATAGGGACATATTTTAAATATTGCTCTTACAAACTTAGAAAGTTGATAGAATAATAGGTTTTGCATTAGCATGACTTTTCCAAAGGATGTGGAGTCTTAAACTCAAATGTTTGTCATTATTTAACGACTTCAGTCCTCTGCTATTTGCCATGTAGGGACAGATATTTGGGGGAACCCAACATAAATATGAGGCACCAAAGGCAGACATCTGGACAGTCTGTGAAAACCTGTACAGTTAAGGGATATGGTCATACAGCATTTTCACAATGCAGGGGGTGTGTAACAGTACCTGTCACAGAACCCCTGCTTGCTCCCTATCTATATCTCCTGCTTTCAGTGTCCGCAGATACTGAAAGCAATTAGAAAGAGCCATATGGCACTTTCAGAGTGCAGGGGGCGTGTTAGATGTGTGGGCACTACTTAAACATGCCCCTTGCACTCAGTAGTGTTTGTGTGTCCAGTAAGCCTTTGCTGTAGCGTGCCTTCATGAATATGCAAGGCACACTGCTGTTAAGGCTATGCAGAAATGGACACAGTTCACTCCATGCAGGAATAGCACTATTCCTGCGGAGAATTTATTGAAACATGGGGATTCTATTTTAGTATACAATAATGTAATACCACCATTATAAATAGTAACCCCAAAGTTATTTCATTGAAAGATGTCATAACTACTATAAATAAAAGTAGCCCCAGAAATGAGGCCTTGAGGAAACTGCTCCAAGGATAAGGATACATTTTTAGAAATTTAGTAATGCTCTACCTATCATGCAAATGAGGCCAAGTCTATCTCATTCTCATTATGTGTATACTTATCTCTTCAAACAGCCAGTAATATACAAGTGATTTATATTAATACATGCTTTTGATATGTCAGTAAATACAAATTTATATTGTTTTGACTTATCAAATACCCCATACATATGTGGTAATTGTAGCTAGATATCAGGCAGGAAATGTTGAGATTCTAAATAGTCTCACAACTGGCGACACAATAGCTGGTTAAAGATTTTTGATAAGTTCCAATGTTATTACGGGAAATGATAAAATTTCAGTAGTTCCTTTTTTCTTTTCTTAAAAGTTGGGGCAGCAATGTATATTTTCCAATGTGAGGGGAGTTGTCTTTTGAAAATTCTTTTTGCTCATTAGTGGTCAGCCATTTAATAAAATTCAACCCAAACACATAATAAATTGAGCTGTCCATAATCCTGCAGAAGCAATAGCATTGTTTTTCTTGGAGTCAGTTGAAGTTTTAAGGATCTCAATTATGATTGGAACAGCAAAACTTTAAAAGTGATTAGACAGATTTTTAGGAGTATCCCCCCTTTACCAAAGTATGCTGATTTCATATCTAGGGTAAATGGCTAGCAGGAAGTGTTAGGGTCACAGCTACCCACATCAAGTCATACATTAGAGTTTCGCTTAAAATGTGTTGCAATACTTTTCAGAATTTGTAGTTTCAGGAATGATGGTATCAAATTCTATATTTCTGATATTGTACCTGCGTTTGCCTCCCTTCCTTCTCATCACTTAATCACTGTCAACTGAACTGTTTCTGCATTAAATATTTTAGTTTATTCTGTATCACTAACCATGTCACCTTTATCATGCTGCCATCATCCAGCTGCATGCTATTTATTACAATGACAATTTATTTCTGAGATGTTTCACCACAAGCTTCCTTATTTCCCTTACATGATACCATCAGGTAATTCTTTTGTTTTATATAGCTTAACCAAGTTTACAATTATCCTTAACAAAGACCATAAATAACTTTTTGTTTAAGGTAGGGATTTTTTACAATTTTAGCAGTTTGTATTGCTCGTCTTTGTTTTACCTTACTTACTTAGAAAATAGAGCCAACTGATGAATTTCTTTTTAGATAATGTATTTAATTTATAACCTTATTAGCTATTCTATGAGAAAAGTAAATGTATGTATTTTGGAAAAAAGAAAAGCAAATGTATGACTAAACACATTCTAAGTTACCCATGTTATGGACAAATCCCAAGCATCATACAGATACTAAACTAAAGACTACTCACACTCTGCAAGTTGTTAGTACAAACATCAAAAGACACCCAACAGAAAGCTAATGAAGTGACACTGCATAATGATTGCTATATTACAAAGTCACAATCAGGAAGCTATGAACCAGCAGAGACTCACTGGTATAGTGGTTAAGGAAACAGTCTCATGAACACAGCATCTGTTCTTCAAGACTTTAATCGGATTAGTTTTATGTTCTGACACAATGCAAGTCCACATGGTATTACAACTGCAGTTTGTTTATTTATTTCTTATGTGGTAGATGTGGTTGAGGTGAAATAATTTTAATATATGTAACTGCTGTCAGTTATCACTTTGAGATAACAGCTGATGGTAGCATGGTATATGCTCAAGGGTTTAGGTGCTGCTTATTTATTTATTTACTTATTTTCTAAGCATTTTCCTCCATTTGTCCTTATTTTCACATGCATTTTCTGCCTCTTTTCTCTTGTCTTGGTGATTGTCCTTATGACAACTTGTAGAGTCAGTGATTAGTCTTTACAATAGTTTCTGTACAATGCTGTTGGAATTGCTCTCTAGGGATTCAGTCGTAATGTAGGTAAGACATATAATCATGTTGATTTAAGTATTTGTTTGCCAATACTATGTGCTTCTGCACTTAAAAAATGATGAGCCGTTGATATTCTTTATCGCACACACAAACACATGCATATACACAACTGACACTGTCTTAGACAACCCACTCCCCTACACTTCCTTATTCATGAATGCTAAGCATAACCCTAAACGTAATACAACTTTATCACAAACAATGAAAATTACCCTTACCCTATTCCTAACCCTAACACTAACAATAACAGTAAACAAGGCACCCACACCATATACTAGCCCTGTCCTTAATCCCTAAACCTAATGCTAATTCCAGAAATACACACACACACACACACACACACACACACACACACACACACACACACACACACACACACACACACACAGAATACCAACACATTTGGTAATTCTGGGTGTTTCAGCAATCTGACACACTTGTAATTTTGATTTGTTGTAAGACTGTATACTCAGAATTGTTCATTTCACTCGAGCATGTTTGATCTAGTGACAGGAACTCATGCATTCTTAGTAATTGGGAGTTGTACAGCTACAAACCTATGTGAAGTTGCAAATAACATGGGTCATAGGTTTATAATGGGTCTCTTGTTAAATGCCCAGTAATATAGTTCAGTAAACCTTTTCTACAACTCTTTGTGTACTGTCAATGACACAACAGGTAGCACACTCGCCTTTGGTGCCAATGCTGCAGGTTCAGTTCCCATACCAGGTAGATCAATTACTCACACTACAGTGCAACAGAATGGGATGCTGCACTCCTGCTTGTGCTGTCCTTTAGATGAGATGTTAAATTGAGGCTGTCTGCTTGTATTGGTGGTAGTACAGGTGGATTTAAAAGATCCAAGATCCCATGGCACCATTGAGAAAAGTAGGGAAACTTTTTGATGTCCTTTCCAACTTTTCCCTAATAGTATAAATGCCGTCTTAGGGCTCCCCTGGAAAATGGCTACTAGCCTAGTGAGACTAACCTGGTTAACAAAGGATAAATAAAATAAAATTTTCAGACTTATTAGTCTACTAATCTGTGAGAGTCTTAACAAGGATAGCATCACATTGTCATTGTAGTTTTTAGCCCTTATATTTTGCATATGAGTAGCACAGATATGGAGTGAAGAAGGATATTTTGGGACATTTACATGTTTCCCCTATCCATGAAGTACAGGGTTACTCAACTAGGAGTGACTATTGGTTATCCATCCATTCATCCAAAGTATGTCTGAATAGTAAGTGAAGTACTTTGCTTTATGATGAGTGGAAAACAATTCCTTAGAAGAGATATTCTCCGTGTTGCAAACCTATCCTTTCAACAAGTCCTATTTATTTTGCAAAAGAGATTAAGATACTTGACTGGATGTTTATGATGCCATTGGACTTGTGAGTTTGTAATAAGTATGATAGAACATGATCTGGTGAAACTCTTTGCATGAGGCAGAGATCACCTGTCAGTGACCTGTATGATTCTGAGCAGAGGGTAGGCTTTGAGATGGCCTGCATAGCTTTTTCTGTGTGTGTGCATGTGTGTGTGCATACATAGGTTCATAGGTTCATAGGATGGTACTAGACTATCAACCCTAGGGCCTATACAAGCTTAGCCATAACAATTCCTTGGGTATTTCTTCCCACACTATTTACTTCCCTGGACCCATGTCTAGCAGGGTGACTGATGTGATCCCCAGGGTGAATTTCCTTTCTCCCATCTAATCATCAAGGTTACTTTTGAAGAGGGCCAAAGAGGCACTCTGCTTGACATGTATGGACAGTCTGTTCCAGGGTCTGGGGAGTCTCTGGGTCAGGAATCTATCCCTCCAGGATGTTTTGTTTATTGTGATGACAGGGTTTAGATCCCTGGAGCATGTGACTCTGAGGGATTGGGATTTTTTTAAGTGTAGCATGTTTGTTTTTTTTTTTTTCATTTTTTGGGGAGGAGCAGCAATAGTTGGGTGACTCTAATAATCTTGTGCATTACTGTTTACCAGAAATTTGTTTGCTGTTGTGCATCTCTAAGGCTGCCTACAGGAAGCTAAGTTTAAAATGGAAAAGCATGCTCTAGAATTTTGGGTGTTCATTTATTCCTTCATTCTTTATTTAAATATTATTATTTTTATTTATGCCATATCTTTTTCATCAATATCTTTTGCCAGTATAATACATAATGGATAAGAAAATGTAAACTTACAATTACCTGGTTTAGGAAATGTGTTAGTAATGTTCCATGGAACTGAAATGCAACTGGGTGCAACAGATAATTAGTGAAGAGAAACTAGCGAGTTAGCCATGACAGATAAAATCTTTATGGAAAAAATAGTGATTAAACTAGGTAGTCAAATTAGGAAAGGGAAATGTTTAACTTCAAGATTGCTTATGTTTTTTATATCTTTGTATTGTTGGAAATAATGAACCAAAGAGGTTGATGCTGACAAATTTATGTTCTATAAATTTTCATCCATGTACTTAAAGATGTTTTCATATTGTATCTTAACAAAATTACAGGCAGGATAAAGACTTACCCTAGAATTCGGTAAGGTTCAGTGCAGAAATAACGTATTACTGCATGGAAGTGACCATTTAGGAGCAGCACGGCAGTGCGCCATGCATAGTAATGAAGCCACGCTGCCTCAGCTCCTAAACGGACACGAAGAGTGGACGAGTGCAGGGGGCATGTCTGAGAGTAGAGATTTCACAATATACACGCCCTCACAGTCAAGAACTGCCTTTTGGCAATTACAATGAGTGAGACCATTCAGAGGGGGTTGCATACCCCCAACAGCATAGATCAATGTAGAATGTCCAGATATGTGGCACAAATGGCTGGCCTGTCCCTCATGTACCTTGCCAAATCACTGGGATAATCTCATCAATGAAGACTGAAATAATGGCAAACATGCTAGTGTCAGACTTCAAATCTGTCAGAAAATGTACACAAAAACAAATCCCGTTACCCTAGCAACACCCCAAGTTTATAAGAGCAATATTTAAAATATAATAATATAAACACTTTTTTTATCAAACATATTAAATTTAACCATAGGTGCACGGGTTTGCCCACTGCTTAGCTACGCATACTGTAGCTTAAATGGCACAAGAAGATAAATATCAAGATATATGCAAATGAAGCAATACTGCAATAGGGTAGTGGTCAGAGCATTTGTCTTATAAGCAGTCATTACCGGTTTGATTCTCATTCCAGTAAATTCCATTTTCCATGTCAAATCACTTTATGAACAATATTTTTATTGTATAACCTACTAAATAACATATATTTGTGAATTGGAGTACTGCATTAAATGCAGATGTGAGGTGTCATTGTAATAATGTTGTAAAGTCCACAGATAAACAGAAGTGCCCCATACAGTATATGTACACATGAATCAGGGATACAAATTGAAGGTATAATGTGTAATGAATGATAAATCTATAGAGTGTCCAAATCCACCACCTTCCGAAGAACCATGTTACATGTCTGTCTAAATTAGTGTGGGGGTAAGCAGGAGTAAGCACTTGTAAGCAGTAGTAAGCAGGTATAAGCCTGTTTGCGTGGGGGTAAGCAATGCACACACAGATTGAGCAATATTAAAGCTAACTCTCTGTAAGCATATTTAACCAGAAGTTATCAGTGCTTGCCATTGGGTAAACCCACACAAATTTGCTTACAATTGCTTAAAAGTGCCTTAATCGGTCTGTATCCAACAGCTGCTGTTCTGCCCAGCAACAAAATAAACAGCCCTTACAAGTCTTGAACCCAGGACTCTGTATACTATAGTCGCAACAGTTAACCAGTAAGTCATCACAGCAGTATATATGACTGAGGAATAACCAAACAAATCCTCACTATATGAAAATTAAAATTAACATGTGAAAGGAATCTATATACAGTTATATGTTGTATAACCTACTACATAACATAAATATGTAAGCTAGAGTACTGCATTAAGTCCAGATGTGAGGTGTCATTGTAAAAAAGTGTTGAAATCCCTCAGTAAACACAAGGGCCCCATACAGTGCACATAGACATGAATCATAGATACCAAACACATCTATAACATGTAATGAATGATGTCAATGCCAAGCAGAAAATAGTGTAAAAATTAAAAATTAAGCAATGCTAAGCAATGCACACCCCTGCTTACTAGGTGTAAGCAATATGTAGGCCAGCTAAATCATTTTGCCTATTGGTATACCCCTTTAAGCAATGCCAACCTTAGGTAAGCAGGTTTGCCCATAGCTTAGAATTTTCAAAACCATCCAATCAAGGCAAAGTGTGAGAAATCATCCCTATTTAAACCTCACAGGTGGGAATACTTCTCACAGCTGGCAGCAGCTTCCTCTTGTAGGCACTATGACTGGTGTGGGGGAAGGAGTGCACTTCTGAGTGCAGTGCTGGGGCATCCAGGAGTCCAAAGTCATGGCAGGACTCCTTGTTAAAGACCATGACCAGAGACTGCTGCAGGGGACAATACCAGGTTTCCCAATATAAAGCAGAAGCCTGAGACCATCTTGCCCATGACCTCACCAGTGCCGCTGCATCCCTTGAACTGGTCAGGTATAACTATGCAAGGGAGCTCTTGGATCAGTGGATCCAAGAGGCTAGGCAGACGGGTGATATCCCAGCCCTGTGTAAGTATCAGTCTACTACCTGTTTAAAAATTGCCGCCTCATGTATATTATGGATAGGTATGGCTAAATATTCCTCTTATGTCTTTGACAGTGGCAGATGAGTGGGCTATGAACCGGGAAGCCCATGCCTCTAGATTGCAGAGATTGTGTTGCAAGGCAGGTTAGTAATAATCTTGCATGTACTGTCATAAATAAATCTAAAAGTAGTAGAAAGTTAATTGCCAGTATAAAACCTGTATTGTGTATGGCATGTACTGAATAAACCAGACAATATGGCAGGAAGAATCTCATATAGGTTGTATGTAAATAAAAGGTTAACAGCCTGGCAATAAAGGTCTAACTTCTAGACTGTTTGTCTTTACTCTAGTATTATATGGTAATGTAGTGTTGCAATCTCTTAATAGTACTGTTGTATTAAGCACTGTTACCCACATTATGCTACATAAATAAAATGTGTAGGAATGTCTGTATATGACTGTTGTAATCACAAGAGGTCATATTGTGCAACTGAGAGAGATTTAGACAGAAAACAGTGAAAAGACAAACAACATAATCCAAATAGCACACTTAACTGAGATGTGAATTGTTGTACTTTTAGCACACACAGCCATGGTTCAAATCCTGGAAGTAGTAGTAAGCTGTATGTAGAATCATACCCTACAACTGTACAGATATTGTCAGAAAGTCCACATAATTGGTGTAAGTCCCCTGCCTGTCACCCTGACCCCCTGGCAAATCAGTGGGATGATCCCAGAAGTTTAGGCATCAAATAATGACATACAACTGAATGTCAGACATCACAACTGTCAGAAATATATCCATAAGAACAAATCAGTGTTATGAGAGTAATAAGCAAAGTATGTCCCAACTCCACCCCTATGTTGTGAAGCTATGACCAGAGTATGTGCAGTAACAGAGTGAGCCGTATGTCCATAATAATGTGGAATCTGGTAATATGTGTGACAACATTCAGGTAGTGTTAACAAATATTCCCCCCACAGGTCTGTCAGATATGAAAACTGTGCCTAGAAATAAAAGATTGAAATCTTGGACTGGTACTGTTTAGTCTGGTATTGTATGGTAGTGTTAGTGTTGCAGTATCTCTGACGAATAAGGTATTACTCATCAGTGTCATCCACAAAGTGCTACATAATAAAACTGTCCAGGAAACCCTGTATAAGAGTGTTGTAATTACAAGATCAGATTGTAAAACCATGGGAGACTTAAAGAAAGAATTCAGAGAAAAGATACACAGCAAATACCTATATAGCACACTGTTTTATTTTAGCAGACACAGCCATGTTTCGAATCCTGTGAGTGGTAGTAAGCTGTATGCAAAATCATGCCCCTCGACTGTACAGATCTGTCCGGAATGTCCAGAGAATTTGCCATATCTGCTGGCTGTTACCCTGTCCCCCTGGCATATCAGCGTGCTAAGCTCTGAAATTTAGCCAACATTTAATGTCATATAACTGGTTTATCAGGTATGATGTCAATAAATAATGGTGTACAGAACATATGCACCTCTTACTGCATGACATATGTACAAAGATTGACAGCCTTGTGGCTAGAGGCACAAACACAGGACCAGTATTGACATGTTGCTGTGATAACCTCATACATTTACTGTTGTAACAGGGTTTGTTGTGACATATGTCCTATGAGGGATATGAAGTCAGTAACTCTCATGGCTGTCACCATGTACTGACTGCAATCCTCAGACTATGCTTCTGCAGTTCTAAGATAGATAATCTGTGAATAACACAAGACACATAAGACTCCAAAACACTGGACAATCTGCAGATAACCCTACAGGTGGGAGTTTCCTCAAACACATAACACTGTCATGACAGGTATTAAATCATGTAGACCAGCCATATCCACACAAACCCTGTTAAATCAACATTACTCCAAATGCAGAAGAGGAACACTTACATTCTGTAGTCATGTCTGGAACATCCCCCTCCTGTTTGTTGGCCTGTCTCCACAGCGTATGTTGTTAAAGATATATCCCACTACCATCTGTGATGCTGTTTGTCAAACACCGACATGAAATCCTGTTCACAGTGAATGAAAAGGACCAACACCCACATGATGTTCTTAGTTATAGGAGTATGTTTCATGCAATTGGCTAAGGGAATGTTACCAAAGCTGTTCCACATACAATCAGCTAGTGGGGGACTGCAATTCATGCAGAGGCCATCAGCTGATCATGAGCATCACTTACAAAACACAAGCTGCTGCCTAAGCAAAGCAGGTGTACTTCTCCACATCCACCAGAGAGGGAGTTAGAGAGACAGACAAAGACAAAGGAAGTCAAGGAGAGGATGGGAGAGTAAAATCTAAGCATGTTTGTGTCACACACTTACCAGTACAGGGTTTCAACCCCCTGCCTGACTATGCATTGCTATTACATGTCTATGCAGTTCTTGCATGTGCCACAGAGCTTACATGTTGAGGAGCTGTCCAAAAGTATATTTGACGGTGAGTGACATCAGCAACAGTGATAAAGGAGGGATAAGGTAGGTGTAGTACACGTGCCTGTCTACAAGAACAGGTGTCAAGGTCAACACAGCCACACTCTCTCAGGGACTCACATACATTATCACAGTTGGCAGGTTCAGGATTAGACTTCCTAACTAGCTAGTTTGTCACAGTACAGTAATACGCAGGTATCACATGCACCACAGGGGTTATCAGGATGATATATGGGCAAAGAGTATGTCAAGGTGTCTGACATCAGAAGGCATGCTTCAGTAGGCCAATGGGAGGTGTAGTGAGTGTGAATGGCATCCAAATCATTATACTCCACACCCACACAGGCACAGGTTTGCCAGTACTGACATGCATGGGTGCATTGCTTCACAGGTTTGTAGTGGCTGACTGTGCCAGAAGGCTGTACAAGGAAAGGTAAAGGGTATACCTTGGCACCAGGCCACATGACAATGGTCTGCAGTGTGGCTCAGGGGTTTAGTGTCTGGATTGGCCCACATAGGTGGGTACTGCATTCACCATCCAGTCATCTGGGTTACTATTGTGGGTGGCCAGTGCTGTGCAATTGCTTGCCATGTATATGTTCTATATTCCATAATATGGATGGTGTCTGGGATGTGCACATGTCCCACATGCATGTTTTGTGACATGTGGAAGTGTACCTGGGGTGTCTGGGGCATGTTGTGTAGGCAGATTGTTATCAGCAGATGTGCCATTCCTGACCTCATGTGGTGAGAACTGGCAATGGACACCAGGGTGACCCTGCACCTACATTGAATGCATGATACAGGTATTCACTGGTGTCAGTGGCATCTGTCAATACAGGGTATGGGTATAAGGCATGGTATGTCCTTTGTGGGTTACATTTGCTGGCTCTACAGTTGTTACAGGCATCCAGTGAGGAACATAGTGAAGGAGTACTGTATTCAATGATTTGCCTATTGTAGGGATGGGAGAGGGTGCCATGTCATCTGTAGTCCACTGCAATCACACCATGGTTACTATCTGTGGACAATATGTAGGGAACTACCAACATAGTTTTTGTTGCCTAGACAAGTGTGCTTTTGTATGAGACATGGGTGGAGAGTATTCTCTGGGTAATTCAAGGGTTGCCTATACTGTTCCCCAAGCCATGATGTCACATGTGGTGGTATGGATTGTCTACCCCAGCCTCTCTGCTGTTTGACATCTGTTATCCTTGTAAGGTGGACATTGTTACATACAATAGGCCTACCATATAAGAAATGTGCAAAACCCACTCCACAATGAGTCCTGTTATTACACACTCATAGCCACCTGCACACAGGATACATATGGCAAACGCACAGACATCAAGACTCACCGTTGCTATGTCTGAGATTAGAGCTCCTACCTAACTAGTGTATCACACTACAATATTACGCAGTTATAGGATATGCCACAGATATTACTGAGCTCTTTTTTCCCCAAAGATGTATTATAAAGTGAATGACATCAGCAGGCTTGCCAAACTAGGACAATGGAAGTTGTAGTGACTGTAAATGGCCTCAAAAGCATTGATCCCTACATAGACAAATACACACGCAGTTTTACAGTTGCCACATCTGGGATTAGAACTCCTACCTAACTACTACATTACACTACAGCATTATGCAGTTATAGCACACGCCATGGAGCTTACTGGGCTACTCTTTCCCCAAAGGTGTATATCAAAGTGAATGACATCAGCAGGCTTGCCAGACTAGGGCAATGGAAGTTGTAGTGACTGTAAATGGCCTCAGAAGCATTGATCCCTACACAGACAAACAAACACATACAATGTTTTACAGTTGCCATGCCTGGGATTAGAATTCCCACCTAACTAGTACATCACACTACAACATTACACAGTTATGACATGTTCCACAGAGTTTACAGGGCTACTCTTTCCCCAAAGGTGTATATCAAAGTGAATGACATCAGCAGGTTTGCCAAAATAGGGCAATGGAAGTTGTAGTGACTGTGAATGGCCTCAAAAGCATTGATCCCTACACAGAAAAACAAACACACATACACAAACACACACACACAAGGTTTTACAGTTGCCATGTCTGGGATTAAAACTCCTACCTAACTAGTACATCACACAACGGCATTATGCAGTTATAGCATGCACTACAGAAATTACTGGGCTATTCTTTTCCCAAAGGTGTATTTCAAAGTGAATGACATCAGCAGCCTTGCCAAGGTTGGGCAATGGAAAGTGTAGATCATAGGTTCATATGGTCATAGGTTGGTACTAGGCTATCTGCCCTAGGTCCTATACATATCTAGCCATGACAATTCCCTGGCTATGTCTTCCCACAATATTTACTTCCCTGGACCCCTGACTAGCAGAGAAACTGACATGATCCCTGAGGTCAATTTCCTATCTCCCATCCATTCGTCCAAGCTCTTTTTGCAGAGGGCCAAAGAGGCACTCTGCTTGACATGTATGGGCAGTCTATTCCAGAGCCTGGGGAGTCTCTGGGTCAGGAACACATCCCTCCAGCATGTATTGTTCATTGTGATGACAAGGTCTGAATCCCTGAAGCATGTGGCTGTGTGGGTTTGGATGTCTTTTGTAGCATGTCCAACAGCTCTGGGTTTGACATGGCATTCTATGTTAAGCACAGATTGCCTCTGAGTACACGAAATGTGACAGAATATAGCTGGATGATATTCAGACGGTCAGCATAGGGCATCTAGTTTAGGCCTGTGATTGTTTTAGTGAGGTATGTCGGCAGCCTTTCTAGTTGTTGCAGATGTCTTGTGAGGACCTAACAGGCCATTATAATCTGTACTGGGTCTACTGAGAGATGACTACAGTGGGACAATGGCCTCCTTTTTCCTGGATGTAAAGCTCTTAGTGATGATGTGTTCCACATAGGTGGACTTTCTGACTGTTGTGGCGATGTGGTTATCAAAGGTGAGACCACTATCCACCTGTGTCCCTAAGTCACTTATCACACTTTAGGTGTTTAGTGTACTGCCACTTATGTGGTACTTCAGGTACATGTCCCTTCCCAAAGGGGATAACTATACATTTCTTGGCATTGATCTTGAGGCCTTGGCTCAGGCACCAAGCATCTCTTTCTTTAAGGCCCTTCTGTACAATATCCACATCATGTGGGGATTCAATATTGGCTCCCAGAGTACAGTCATCTGCAACGTTTGTTTGCCAGAGTTCCTTAGTGTTGGCCTGTACTTCAGAACAGTAGATGCCAAACAAGGGCAGTCCCAGGACTGAACCGTGAGGTACTCCAACTGTCACCTGTCTCGGGCTGGAGTTGGTGTCACCTACATTTACAGTTTGGGTTCTGTCAGTACAGCAGCTGGCAGCCCATTGGGTGACATAGGGATTAATGGCCAGCTTGGTACATGTATCTATGATTCCAGACTGGTGGATGGTGTTGAAGGCCTTGGCGAGGTTCGGATAGGCTGTGTGAACCAGCTTACCGTCATCCACAGCAATGGAGACAGATTCTAAGTTGTCATTCAGGTTCAGGTGACATATATTGGCCCTTCATAAACCCAACCTGGTTAGGGTCCAGTGTTAGATTGCCAATGTCTTTGTTTTAATTTCCATGATAATACATTCCATGGTCTTGCAGATCAGGCACGTCATACTGCTGGGGCTGTAGTTCCCAGGATCCAAGGTGGATCCCCCTTGTGGACTGGGATAACTGTAGCTGTGCGCCACACAGTGGGCATGAAGCCTGAAGTGTGGCTATGATTAGACATATCATGTAGGTGAGGTGCCAGTTTATTTTGTAGTTCATGTAGTACACAGCCCGGGATGTTGACTGGTCCCATGGATGCTATTGACCTGGCTCTATGAGTGTGGTTTTTACCTGTGTGGCCTTTGTTACCAGGATATGGCAATCATTCAGTGTTGAGATGTGCCCTTTTAGAGGTGGGAGGGGGGGGATGCAATTGGCAGTGAATCGATCTGCTAGGATATTGGCAATATCCTTGGGAGCAGTATATTTAATACCATTCTGTTGTTGCTCAGAGCAGGTCTGTGCATTGCCAATTAGATTACTGTCATAGCTATGGAACAGCTTGCAGTTGTCTTTGGTGTCTTTGGCTATATTATGTTCATACCTCACTTTGGTGGATGTTATGATGGATCTCATCTTCTTACTGTGGTTGGTAAGGGAGTATTTTGCATCCTGGAAATTCCCTCATTTCTGCAACAGCTTCTTCCTTTTGTTGTACAGTATGTTTTTGGCAGGGGGCCACCGCATTGGCTTCCTTTTCTTGATGGGGAGCATCTTGGTTCTATATTGGATGGCATGATTCATACTTGAGTGGATGTGCTCTTACAGTGCCTTCATATAGGATTCAGCAGTCATCCTTTCAGTTCCCGTCTGCATGGGTGTCATAATGTTAGTCACGTCTGACATGTGTAGCATGATGTTGGCTTTGGAGATGTGTGTTACGGAGGTTTCCTTACTGGGGTGTGGGGGAGAGATGTGGATGTTAAGGGTGATGATTAACTGAAGGGTAGACCTGACCACCTATGGGGTGACCATAGGTGTGGAGCATTGATTTTCCATGTTGGTAATAACCAGGTCTAGGATATTTGAGCCCCTAGTGGGACTATGGATTACTTGATCCAGGGCATTGGGAAGTATGACTACCAAGAACTGTTGGGCACACGTGTTGGTACACAAGTAGTTTTCCCAGTTAATGGCAGTGTAGTGTAAGTCACCCAGTATTATGGTGTTTAGTTGTATCATAATATTTCCCAGTATGTTTCAAAAGGTGTAGTGGTAATCTTGGGGCATGGTGGGGGATCTGTAGCATGCTATACAGTTTGGATTGCAGTCTTACCTAGTGTTAGTTGCACTGGGGATATTTCAGCTGAATTCTGCTGGGCAAGTAGCCTGGTGGTGTGAATATTGACACTCCTCCGCCTTTAGTGTTTTGGTCTTGGTTTGGTGGCCGACAGGTGTGGTGAGAGCTGTACCTAGCATTGCAGGGGTACTCTCTGGATCCTTGGATTAGGTCTCTGTTACTGCACAGATATCGATGTTCTCCATTTTTAGGAGTGCCTAGTGACTGTGAATTACCACAAAAACATTGATCCCTACACACAGAGTTTCACAGTTGTCATGTCTGGGAATAGAACTCCTACCTAACTAGTACATCACACTACAGCATTATGCAGTTATAGCATGCACCACAGGGATTACTGGACTACTCTTTCCTCAAAGGTGTATTTCAAAGTGAATGACATCAGCAGCCCTCCAAAGTAGGGCAATGCATATTGTAGTGAGTGTAAATGGCCTCAAAAGCATTGATCCCTACACAGACAAGCACACACGCAAATTTCTACAGTTGCCATGTCTGGGGATAGAACTTATACCTAATTATTACATCACACGACAGTATTATGCAGTTATAGGACACACCACAGAGCTTACTGAACTATGCCTTCCCCAAAGGTGTAGTTCAAAGTGAGTGACATCAGCAGCCCTGCCAAAGTAGGGCATTTGAAATTGTAGTGGGTGTGAATGGCCTCAAAAGCATTGATCACTACACAGACAAACACACACAAAGTTCTACAGTTGCCATGTCTGGGAAAAGAATCCCGACCTAACTAGTTCATCGCACTACACAGTTATAGGATGTGCCATGGAGGTTACTGTGCTACTTTTCTCCCAAATATGTATTTCAAAGTGAAAACATCAGCAGGCTTGTCATAGTAGGGCAATGGGGAGTGCAATGTGTGTGCAAGGGCCATAAATCATTCATCTGGAATGAGACACACAACATTCAGGCACACACAGGTTTATATTTCACAGGTACATGTATGCAACTGCTAGATGACTACTGACTTGTGCAGTCATGTTACACAGTTATTACAAGCACCACAGACACTATAGTGCTGAGGGATACCAGAGGCAAATGTCTACAGTGATTGGCATTTGCATATCATGTGGTTTTAGCCAGTTGGATGTGTGCTGGGTGGGGCATGCCTCATGCTGGGAGGCTCTGTGTCACTGTCTGTAACTCTCTTTCACACAACTATGTATGTGTAATTTTGGCCTATTATAGTGTGTTGTCCTTGGATATATGTGTGTGTATTTCCTATCCAATATGTGTGCAAAGCATGACTTGTATGTAATGAGGAGTGTGTGCACAAACACCTGTGACTGTCAGATATGTATAGTCCACTGTTGTTGCCAGACATGGGCTTCATATCTGTAAGTGTAGGAGCATGCCCAGTATGACCTTTCAGTATTTTGTTGTCAGACATGAGCTTCGTTTCTCTAAGTGTGGGAGCATGCACAGTATGATCTCTTGTATTGAATGTGTGAATCCATTCCAGGTAGGTTGTACTCCAGAGCAGGCTTTTGTGTTCTACACCTAAAGCTAGCAACCTGTTTCTGTGGGATATCTGTAGATTGGTTGACAATATGGGGTCAAAATGTGCAAAAGATTGTAGGTTACTGCAGGTAATTGTGTCTGTGCTACTTCTATTACATGGTCTTGGTGTTAGCAGAGATATTTAGACATATGTACTGTTTTACACTGTGATGTTTTATGTCATCAAGTACTGTCAGGTGTACATATTTGCTTGCAGTAATGTCCTGGGGAACTCAGAGTGAATGCAGCTGTGTCCAGTATTGTGGTCTGCAGCATACATATTCTTGCACAATCATGCTATTCTGGAGGGGAAGCTGCAGATACTTGCTGATGGATCTGTGTAAATGGCTCAGCACCTTGGTACAGTGATGGCTGAGGATCCCATGCTTGTACAGTCATCAACGTGATGGTATGGCCATATCCTGCTCTGGTAATACTTCACAGCTGTACAGATTCACACATATTACCCAGAGGCAGGTTCATAATTCCAGACATTACCCCTTCACATTGTGGTTTATGAGCAGGTTTGTAGCCACCCATTCCTGTGTTTGCTTGCAGGGATAGTATGTGCACACGGCTGAGTTTCAGACTTCATACACTCCATGCTGTCCATGCTCCTATGCCCCCCTCTATTATACTGTCCTATTCCAAACATTATGCAAACATTATCTGATAAGTTCCCTATAGTTATTACCTCATCCCAGCAGTAATTTGGTGTTGGTCCAGAGTTCATGCAGTAGGACATGGTGGACATGTTACTGGGATTTGTCCACATGGCCTTGTATGTGTGTTCTGTGGACTGTGTTATGTTGTTATTTGGGAGTCTATGACATTGCATACATTGGCAGTACGGGTGAGACACAGACCTTTGGGAGAGGACTGTAGGGCACTTGGTAGTGATGCAGGCCAGCTGTAGCAGGTTGTTGCATTGTGTCAGTCCTACAGTCCCATGCTGCAAGACACTATATTCCCCTGGGGTGACAGGGTAGGTGTGCAAGGTGTTAATGTCAATGCTTTCTGTCATTATTGCTCCAGTATTGTGGATGCTGGCAGGATGCTGCTTACAGCTAGGGCCACACCTGCATGGGACACCTCTTCTGCATGCTGCATTCTTTGGCTATGGTCCTACAGAGGTAGGGGTCATATTGTGCTCATTCCCAACAACAGGGATAAGACCTGTGTCGTACGTGTGGGTGATGGTGTGGTGAGCTGGGTGCATGTGTGCTATGGACACTACTTGCATCTGACTCACAGATATGCATGGGGCATTCCACTTATGCTGGCTTCTGCAGGGACATCAGCAGTTTCTCAATACTTCATACCTGTGACCTTTGTGGTCTGCCAGTGTTTGGCCAGATGACACTGGTATTCCATTCTACAAATCCAACTAATGTGCTGCTAACCTGTATGTACAATTCCAAAGGTGTGTCCATTTGACAGTAACATATTATACACTGTCTGTCTGGGGTACTTCCACCTGTGTACTGTTTGTATGTCTGGGCCCAACTTCATGCCATGCCCATCTTTCAGATGGTGACAGATATTACATGCAAACATTTACTATGGCTTACTGCAGGAATGTGTTTGTCACTGCAGTTGTGAGAACTTGGCCCTGTCATCAGCAGTACTGGCAAATGGCTACCAGGACAAACCTCTCCATGCCTACATAATGACCACTCTCACACAATATAAAACACAGACACCAACCTAACACATGTAGCCCTGCATATTGTACACATGCTACAATCTATCCTGCTACTTTGGCCGGCTCAGGTAATCTGTGCTCCACTTTTATTATACCTACACATACATGTTACTACATTTCTACCTAGGATCATGGGGGGGAACACCTGACACTTGTACACATTTGCTATGACTCTGTTGGTATTTCAGGTACTCCATTTCATTCTGTATTCTGACCTATCATGCTGACTAGAGGCATATCAATGTACTACAGTTCTTAGGTTTGACTAACCGACATTTCAGTTTCAGGCTTCTTACCCTTCAGAACTAACATCCCACTGCCTGACCTGTTGTATTCTGCTTGTGTAGGTCTGGAGCAGGGATGTTCTCCATTGCCATCAATCAGAGATCTTAGCACAGCCTTTGTTTGTGTTTGTCTATACCTGTCCTGCTGGCTGAGACTGTTGTTGGGTATGTGAGTCTCCCTGACTGGCATGTGTGTGTCCTAAGGACACACATTTGGCCTACCGCATTTCCTCCAGTTAGTTTTGTCAGCTTGTCTAGTACTGGCTACTATGGTGACACCAGTATTTGTTACAGATTTCATGCTGCCACTATAGGTGTCTACTATCTGCTGGCATCCCATTCAGCCACATGATTCCCTTGCACGCTCACAGCCATACCACAGATACACATAACAAAACATACTACTCCATTCGGCAATTGATAGGGAGAGTGACTTACCTTGTGGCTGTGCCAGTATTGAATATGGTGCTGGAGGGCTGACTATGTCGGATTCACATAGTACACTCCCTATACATGGTTAAGCACAGGTAGTGTCATGTTTGGCATCCCTTTTACTGTATGTGTGAGTCAGAGAGAGGTGTCATTTCCTGGGTTCCTACCATGTCAGTGTATGTGCTATGCATTGCCTCTTTGCCATGGCCTGAGCATACTGGGCACGCCTTCTTCTGCCTACTGGGGTAGGCTCAGGTTGCTCCTCCTCTGAGTCACTCTGTGTCTGTCCAGACCTTGACAATGGTGGTGGTGGGGGGGCTGTGTGGCCCTGTCCTGTGCTGTTCCTGCTGCAGATGTTTCCGCAGGATCATATTGTGTACCATGGTACATACAATGACAATTTGGGTGCATGTAGCTGGTGAATACTGTAAGTCTCCACTGGATGTGTCCAGGCACTGGAACTGTGACTTGAGCATCCCAAACACATGCTCTATTATGATTCTGGTCTGTGCGTGTGCCTCATTATGGACTTCTTGTTCGGGTGTGTGTGCATTTCTGATGGGTGTCATCATCCACGGCTCCAGTGCGTAACCAGCATCCCCCACTAGGTGACCATAAGGGATGTCCCCATTGGCAAATCTCTGGTACAGCTGCATCATATGTCAGATGTGGGAGTTGTGACAGCTTCCAGGGCAGCCAGCGCACACATTCATTATAATGCCCTGGGCATCGCACATGACCTGGTAGTTGATGGAGGGGAAGCCCTTGCGGTTGATGTAGACCCTACCCCACTCACTGGGTGGTGCTTTGATGCATATGTGCATGCAGTCTATAGCACCCACTACCTTTGGGTATTCTGCTATTTGGTGGAAGAGATGCATATTGCTGGTCAACACCTCACAGCTGTTGTGGAAATATACACGCTCACCGGCATGTGCTGACATGGCATCCAGGAAATGGTGGAGTACCCTGGATGCTGATGCCTGTGAAATTCTCATGATATCCAGAGCTGGCTTTTGGAAGGTACCTGTGGCTAGTATTCGTAGACATACACATACCTTGATATCCACTAGGATGGGTTCCCCTCTGCTGGTTCTGTGTGTGAGGCATGGCTGGCACAGCTCAACAATTTTCTGTAGGTGGTCCCTGTCCACCCTATAGTGCTCCACTATCTCCAGCTCATGTAGCCCCTGGTAGGTTACCTGGGTCTGTACACTCTTCTCCTTCTCCTCACTGTGGGTTGGTCATCAGCCATCTCATCCTCACCACCCTCAGCCTCTTCCACATGTTGATTTATGATAGTTGCTGCAGCCCTTATCATTTTGTTGCTTTTGTTTGGTAACATTTCCCTGCTTGTGTACACAATTGGTGTAGAGTTTGTTGGAAAAACAGAATGAAAGGTGTTTGCATAGTTTATGGTTGTGTGCTGGGCTGGTCTGCCGCCTGTGTAATTGGCTGATTCTGATACATTTCACCTGCCAGCTATGCTAGTTCTCCTTGATTACCTTCTTACTGCTGTTTTTCCTTCCCATTGCCTTTCTGTTTAAGCCTCAAAGTACGTCGCACAAACACAGTGCTCAGATGTGCATGGAGCTGCTATTTTCTGGTTTACTTTTTTTTCCCTTTAAAACACGGTGCATGGCATGTACACCCACTTAGGCAATGTAAAGGGTGCTTGGCAGCTTCAGACACACACCCCCTTGCTTAGCTCTGCTAAGCTAAGGGCAAACCCGAGCCACAGGGTTTCAGTGAGCTTACAGTATGCCTGACACACGGGTCTATATTGAAACATCGAATGCTGAAAACAGCAAACAATGTTTCATCGACACATTTTCAGCGAAAGCTGAAAATGTTGAAACCACAGAACAGCGATTTCTTTCCTAGGGAAAGAAATTGCTATTCCAACCCCCCCCCCCGAAAAAAAATTATACACTTCCAAACACATGCACATATACCATAATCCTAATTATCCCCCCCAAAAAAGTTGTTGCGTCCTTCGGCTTTTCCCAGTTAGGGGTCGTCACAGTGGAATTCCGGTCCGCTAATGATTGGCAATAGATTTTTACGTGCCGAGTTGCCAGCTCTGATGCACAACCTCAAACGAAGATACGCCCATTCATGCATGTCTCCACACAGAAGACGCTCTAGCTGAGAATCGAACAGGACAACGTCATACTGTGAGGCGACAACCCTACTGCAGTACCACTACCACAGTCATATACCCCCCAAAAAAGTAAACAACTAAATACACATATGCACGTAACCCAACCATACATCTAACGAAAAAAAAACAGTAAACATTTTAAAACATATGCACTTACCTTAACCCGCACCCGAACCCTAAGGTCAGTAACTCTCGCACATTTACATAAACAGTTCCAAACACATACACACTTACCTTAACGTTAATTCTACCCCCCCTCCAAAACAAAAGTAAACGTCTGAAAACATATACACCATAAACTCAACCATACATCTAACGCAAAATAAAAAACAGAAAACACATTCATACATATGCACTTACCTTAACCCGCACCCTATCCCTAAGGTCAGTAACTGCTGCACATTCACGCTCGGGAGTTATACCAGACAAGAGACCACACTACACTGCAGAACATGGTAATGCAATGAAGTGGTCAAGCGACTTCTTTCCCAGGGAAAGAATTCGCTGTACAGCCACTTTGCTGTTTTGCTTGTTTGGCCTACATGTGTCGACGAAAACACATTCGACAAAATGCATTTTCGTCATTCTAATAGGAACCCCTGACACACCCCTCTATGATGTCAGCTAGCTCTTAGGCTTGCACCATGGTCTTCCTGCACCTACACGATTGGGTACAGGCTAGCCATGAGGAAGAATCTGGGATTCAGTATCATTCCCCTCATTTGCATAGGATTGCATGCTAATGCCTAGTTACAAGTCTGACACTGAGCCTTCCCCTTTAGCAACCACTATTCAGTGGCCATGTTGTCTTCTGCCTGCCATTGAGTATAATGACAAAAATGTGATTTTGGATAGAATGCTTTTTTCAAGGGTTTTTTTTTTTTTTTTTTTTTTTCGGGCTGATCCCATTTGCCTGCCACTGCCCTATGTTTAAACGTCTGAAATCGGACCCCAAAAAATAAAAGTTATTTATTTATTTCTTTTGCAACTGTTTCCATGCCAATGGCCATATATTTGGCCATTGGCATGCTTTATATGTCATATTATATTTCAACTACCCTTTAACTGGGAAAACTACTCGGGTACCAACTCCTTTTCCCAACGGTTCTTGGAATTCATAAATTCCAATGCCCTGGATCAACTCATCCATTGTCCCACCAGAGGCTCCAATATCCTAGACCTGGTCATTACCAACATGGGAGATAGATGCTCCACACCAGTGGTCACCCCCTCATTGGTCAGGTCTGACCATAAGCAAATCACCCTTGACATCCACATCCCACCCCTACCCCCCAGTAAGGAATCCTCCTTAAAAAAACTTCTCCAAAGCCAACTTCATGCTACTGAAGTCAGAAGAGACAAACTTCATGACACCCATGCAGACGGGATCTGAAGGTTCGACTGCAGAATCCTACACTAAGGCACTGTGCGAGCACATCAACTCGTGCATGAATCGTGCCATCCCAAACAGAACCAAGATGCTCTTCTCCAAAAAAAGAAGCCAATCTGGTGGTCCCCTGCTATAAACAAACTATACAACAGAAGGAAGAAACTGTTGCAGAAAAGAGGAAAATCCCAGGATATAAAAAACCTCCCTCAACAGCCTGAGTAAGAAGCTGAGATCCCTCATAAAATACTCAAAACTAGTTATGAAAATAAAATTGCCAAAGATTCCAAAGGCAACCACAAGGCATTCTATAGTTATGTCAATAATCTAAATGGCAATGCTCTGATCTGCTCTGAGCTACAACAGAATGGCATTAAATATACTTATCCCCAAGGATATTGCCAATATCCTAGCAGATCAATTTAGTGCCAACTTTACCCCCCCTCTCACCCCCTAAAGGGCCCATCTCAATACCAAAAGATTGCCAAATTACGGTAATCACGGCGACATAGGTAGAAACCACACTCTCCAAAGCTAAGACTACAGCATCCATGGGACCAGATGACATCCCAGGCTGTGTACTACATGAACTACAAAATTAACTGACACCTCACCCAAGTGTCATGTTTAATCATAGCTTCACCTCAGGCTCCATGCCCACTGAGTGGCGCACAGCTACAGTTATCCCACTCCACAAGGGGGGATCCACTTTGGATCCCGGGAACTAATGTCCCATCTGCCTGACAAGCCTGATCTGCAAGGGTATGGAATGCATTATCATGGAACTTATAAACAAAGACATTGGCAAACTTCAAACACTGGACCCCACCCAGTTTGGGTTTGTGAAGGGTCGATCTTGTCTCCTGAATCTGATTGACTTCTTCGAATCAGTCTCCAGAGCTGTGGACGAGGGTAAGGCGGTCCACACAGCCTATCTGGACCTTGCCAAGGTCTTCGACACCATCCCCCACTCTGGAATCATAGATAAACTTACTAAGCTGGGCATAAATCCCTACATCACTCAATGGGTTGCCAGCTGGCTTACTGACAGAACCCAGACTGTAAAAGTAGCCAACTCCAAATCCCACTCCAGACAAGTGACAAGTGGAGTACCTCAGGGTTCAGTCCTAGGACCAGTCTTGTTTGTCATCTACTTCTCTGAAGTACAGGCCAACACTAAGGGACTCTGGCTAACAAAGTTCGCAGATGACTGCAAACTGGAAGCCATTATTGAATCCCCAAATGATGTGGATATTCTACAAAAGGGCCTTACAGAAACAGATGCCTGGTGCCAGAGCCATGGGCTCAAGCTTAATGCCAAGAAATGTATAGTTATCCCCTTTGGAAAAAACATGTACCCATGAATTACCACATAGGTGGCAGTACACTAAATATCGAAAGTGTGATGAGAGCCTTAGGGACACAGGTGGACAGTGGTCTCACTTTCAATAACCACATCGCCACAATAGTCAGGAAATCCTTCTATGTGGCACACCTCATCACTAAGGGCTTTTCATCCAGAAAAAAGGAGGTCATTGTCCCACTGTACTCATCACTCATTAGACCCATTATAGAGTATAATGCCCCATTTGGTATGTACCTCACAAGACATCTGCAACAGCTGTAAAGGCCACAGAAATACCTCACTAAAAGAATCACAGGCCTAAATCAGATGCCATATGCTGACCGTCTAAAGCAACTCCAGCTATACTCTGTGGCATATCGTCTACTCAGAGGTGATCTCTGCTTAACATACAAGGCCATGTCAAACCCTGAGCTGTTGGACATGCTCCACTTAAAGAAATCCCAATCCCTCAGAGCCACACGCTCCAGGGTTCTAAACCTTGTCATCACAATGAACAAAACATGGAGGGATAGGTTCCTGACCCAGAGACTTCCCATACTCTGGAATAGACTGCCCATACATGTCAAGCAGAGTGCCTCCTTGACTCTCTTCAAAAGGAACCTTGATGATTGGATGGGAGATAGGAAATTCACCCCGGGGATCATGTCAGTCGCTCTGCTAGACAGGGGTCCAGAGAAGTAAATATTGTGGGAAGAAATATCCAGGGAATTGTTATGGCTAGGCTTGTATAGTACCAACCTATGAACCTATGAACCTGTATACACCCTTTATTTGGAGCTGTCATAGATCCATTTTGTAGTTTGCAGAAATGTACTTGGTTACTAACCGAGTACATTTCTGCAGATTACACTAGTCCTGCATGGCCAGCTGACAGCTTCCTGGATTGCAAATTCACTTCATTTGCATGGTTTTCACCTGCAAATGGGGTAATTTGCATACAGAAGTTGTGTCCGTGCAGGAATATTGCAGGAGCACTCATGCACGTCCTGGGAGCTTGTTCCTGGATCTCTTGGTGGCCATATTGCCTCCAGCAGCTCCTGGCACTATTCCTGCATGCTGTGCAGAGCTTGCTGAATCCTGGGGTTAGTATATGCCTTTTGCCTTTTGCCTGTGCTCACACAGTGTTTCAGTCTTGTTTCTCTCTCCGGTCACTCTGGACTAGCTATAGATACACACGTGCATACACACACACACACACACACACTATATATATATATATATATATATATATATATATATATATATATATATATATCTTTGTCTATATATGTTTATTTATTTATATTTGTTTACTAGTGTAGTGCACTGATCAATATCGACCAATATCAGGCACAACCCAAGTGAAATAGAATATTTCTCAAACAAAAAATGCAAAAAGAAGTAGTAACAGTGTAGTTCAGATTAATTATGTATAAAAAATGAGTATATACAATTTTAGTGAACAAACACAGTATAAGCAGTTTGTAACATGAAATATATACATTTGTTTCATAAGTGGGTCAGGCTTCAATGAATCTTGAGAGAGGAGAAGACACTTGGAAAGGAGATAGGTTAAGTAATATGCCCTGTGTTGAAGCAGGAGCATCTTGTTTGGATGAAATACTTTTTGAGTTGCATTCTGAATTTGAAATAATAAGTGTTGATTTCCTTAATGTTAATTGGGAGATCCTGCAAAAGAGAAAGTGCCTGACAGGAGAAAGCATGTGCAGTGCTGTAGAGTTTGATTCTGGGGTAATAAGATTTGGTGTGTCATGTGAGTCATATCTCAGGTTGTATGAAGATTTTTTTTTCGTGAAGTCTAGCTGCAAATGCAGTAAGTGTGCAAAATTGGAGTAGTTTATAGAGTTGGGATCATAAAAGCAGATAAATTAGGTCAGATCTCTGTTGTACGAGAAGCCCTTTGGCTTTTTCTAGGGTGATACAGTGATGCCCATAGGGAGGTGAGTTTATAGTGAATTCAGCAGATGCTTTAAGAGATAGTCTGGAGTGTGGTAATGTTTTTCACACAAGTAGAAGCAAGAATTGGAAGTTAGTATTCAAGTTGAGAAAGGAGAACTCCTTTGCCAATGGCTGCTCTGGCTAGTTGGAATGGAAAAAGGGAGATAATTTTGGCCAAGAAGATGAGGGAGTTTATTTCAGCTCTCACTTTGTCTATGTGAAAATGGAAATTTAGCCACTGATCAAGCTATAATCCTAGGTATCTGAATATGGATGTTGTCTCTATGAAATGGTTGTGTAAGTCAGAGATAGTTAAATATTTAAATGTTTGATGAATTTTCTGCGGAGTTCCAAACAGTATAGCTTTGGTCTTGTTGGGGTTGAGAAGTAGTTTATGGCTTATGGGTCATTGGTGGAACTCTTGTAAGACTGAATGGAGTTAGCACTGAATGGTGGTGTGAGAGTGGCATGATCAATAAATGACCATGTCATCAGCATAGAGGATAAGAAAGAGATGGGGAAGGTCTCAAGTAAGTTTGTTAATGACTATGGAGAGGAGGGGGGCAAGAATGGATCCTTGTGGTACACCTTTGGTAATAGGAACATATTCTGATTGGGAGGATCCTAATTTAACTCTGAAGTGTCTGCAAATAAGGATGTTTTTAAACTAGGGAGTGCTGGCTGGACTCATACTAATCACATTTAGTTTATTTTGAAGATGATAGTGGTCAATAAGGTCAAATGCCTTTAGCAGGTCTATAAATAGAGCAATTGTAATAAGACCACTATCAGAGTTTAGCAGGATTTCATCAGTTAGGGGCCAGGTGCTATCATAGTACTTTGTCCAGGCCAGAATCCTTGCTACTTGGAGGAGATTAGGTGGTACTACTGAATACAGAGGGAGAGTTGGTTGTAGGCTATCTTTTCAAGACGTTTGCCGACAATTGGGACGATGGATTTTGTTTGGAAGTGAGATGTATCTTTTAGGAGGGTTTGCTTTCAGAGGGGTTTAATTAGAGCAGTTTTCCAAGTCTGTGGCATGAAGTTTTGTGTGAGACATAGATTATATATGTGGGTGAGAAGAACACATAGATGCACTCTGCAGTGATAATTGAACTAGGGGGTTTTGTTGTGAGATCCAGGAGGGGAGACAGTGGTAACAGTTTCAAGTCAAATAGCGACTTCTTTGGGATGTTTGCATTTGACGTGGAAATGGAGTATAAATGGTGGTGGGGTGGGCAATGTGTGATCTGTGGGAGATGTAAAGTTTGTTGATGGGAGATTGCTAAATTCTTTAAGGAAATCTTCTGGAGAAAGTTTTGTTGTGCCACATTGAATCGTGTTTGTAGACATGGTATAACCTTTTTCCAATAGTGTTTGAGAAAATGTAAGCGGGCTATTTGTATTTTTCTTCAGAGATTTGTTTTCTGCTGTGTGATGGATGCCTTGGCTAGGTTATACAAGACTATAAAGGAGATGCAGTTGTCAGTTGTGGGGGTCTTTTTCCATTCTTGCCATGTTTCAGCCCTTCCAGGAAAAACATGTTTGACTTTAATGGATTGTCATTCAATTTTCGTGGGTTTATAAAGGCTGTGGATATTTGGTAAGACTTTCCTCAGGATTCAATAAACTCCATGCAGGAATAGTTTTATTCTTGCATGGAGTGAATAGTGTCCCCATCTGCATAGCCTTAACAGCAGTGCACCTTACATATTCATGAAGGAGCACTACTGATAATGGCTTAGTGGACACAAACACTACTGAGTGCAGGGGGCATGTTTTAGTAGTGCTCACACATCCAACACACCCCCTGCACTCTGAAAGTGCTGTACAGCACTTTCTAAGTGCTTTCAGTGTCTGTGGACACTGATAGCAGGAAATGTAAATAGTAAGGAATGGAGGGCGTGTGTGACAGGTACTGTCACACACCCCCTGCATTATCAAAGTGCCGTATGGCAATTTTGAACTGCTTTCAGTGACTGTGGACACTGAAAGAAGGTATTTAGATAGGAATCAATGGAGGGGGTGTGTGACAGGTACTATCACACACACATCCTGCATTGCAAAAGTGCCATACGAGCACACGGCACTTTCACCATACGTCTGAACCTCTTAGAGGGACAAATCTGGACAAAGCCTAAAATGATGGGGGCATACCTTTCAACTTCTCATGGCAAAAAGCTGGACAAAACATAAAAGGATAAGGAACAAATATGGACAGATAATAAATATTGCCCATACAGACTTAGAAAGCTGATAGAGGAACAGGGTTGGTATCAACATAACATGTAGGGAAGGATTAAAAATCTGAAACTCAAATGTATGCCATTATGTAGTGACTTCAATCCTGATATTGCCCATACAAACTTAGCTGATAGAATGACATGTAGTGCATTACCAATATGACTTACAAGCAATATTGATACATGTAATAAAACTGATTTTATTAATTTCTTTTTTTTTCATTCTAAGTTAAGTTTAAGCATAACTGAGTGGGTTTGTGTGCTACGGCTATCAGCTCAGCACTACTTAAACATCTCATAGGAGCTAAATATAAATGTATAGCTAAAATCCTTAACATGAGATAGGGTAGTTGTTAGAGTTCTAGCTTTGCATGCAGCAGTTTATGGCTCGAGTACCAAGACAGGTACTTCATTTTTACATGGGAATGCACTGTTAAAATATTTTGTTGTGTTAAATTATGCAGTAATTCATATTTATTAACCAGGGTAGTGTAGCTGGTTCAGAATGTAAGTGTGAGTGCATATAACATGTCAAATCACCTATGTATACACAAGTGTCCCATACAGTATAGTTATACCCCAAGGTAATGTAATGAAAGCACATAGAGGGACGTCATGTAAAGTAAATCATATACACTTAATAATATGTCAGTAATGAGTAATGAAGTCATAATGCTGATATTTTCTTTAAAATGAAAAGTGAGCAGTGGTTAGCAGTGGTCAGCTCTGCTTAGCCCATTTAAGCATTGCTTAGATGTAAATACTAAGCAGCAGTCAGCTCAGCTAAGCAGATTTCTGCAGTTAAGCAGTGCTCAGTAATTACCCCTTTAAGCACTGTTCAAGTCAGGTTAGCGGATTTGCGCACCACTTAGCTGAGCTTAGCATTTTCAAAATGGTCCAATAATGGCAAAGGGCAGGAATATGGTCTTATTTAAACCACACAGGTGGGGCTACAGCCATAACCTGTTGTATTCTCATCTCTGCAGGAACCATGACTGGCAATGGAAAGGGAGCATGCTTTCAGGCACAGCGCTGGGGCATTCAGGAGTCCAAGGTCATGGTTGGGCTCCTCATAGAAAACCATGATGACAGACTGCTGCAGGGCCAGTACCAGGGGTCTAAGTACAAAGAGGAGGCCTGGGACCATCTGGCACATGACCTCACCAGTGCCACTGGAATCCCCCAAATTGGGGAGCAGGTATGGCATCATTATGCCGACCTAAAGCAGAGGAAGGGGGAGCTCTTGACCCAGTGGAACCAAGATGCTTGGGCACAGAATGCTCCAGTAGTTTGTAAGTATCTCATCCATTGCAGTACCAAATCCTAGCCTGAGTATGTGATAGACAGGTATGCATAACGTTTGTATTCTCCCCCTACAGCTGCAGCAGAGAGGGCTAGCAATGCTGAGGCCCATGCTGACAGACTGACAAGGCTGCACTGACAGACTGGTGAGTGCAAATCTACCTTTCAGTATATAGTGAAATAAATAAGAAGGAGTGAATTGTTTACTGCCAGTAGGTGTACTGTATTCTGTGTCTAATGATTAAATAAAAGTTTGCCAGACTAATATTGATTTACAGAATATGCAGTAGTAAAGCAATGTGTCGTATAAGTAAAATAAAGACCTAAACCACCAACTGTTCTGTTTACTCTGGTATGTTGTTGTAGAAATATGTGTACAGGTTCTTCAAAGCAAATATGTTTTTGACAGCATGAATACACTGAGTTTGTTCTGAGAACTAGCTATTATGCAAACAGTAGATTGTGGAGCTGTAAAACAACATATAAATGAAATATGACATATGTTATGCACTAAGATCCGAATCCTGAATACTAATGTCCAATGTATTATAGTGTGTCCCCTGCTGCATTGCCTTGTGTTAACCTTTGCTTTCCAGATTGCATTATTTGAAAGGATTAATACAAAGTACACCAGCTATCTGTCATGCAGGAATCTCAGGATTACAACGTCAGACTGTCTAACCAACAGAGTATTAGGCATTAAACAGTCAAAGAAGAGACAGTAGTTCCCCAGTAGCTCAGTGTGATGAGAAATGACCTTTTTTGTTCATTTTAGCACACCCAGACACAGTTCAAATACAGGGAGTGGTACCGAGATGTGTGCATGTATACACTCAAGAAATCCTGAATGTTTGTAGAAACAGTCAGATAGTGTTAACATATATTTTCTCCACAGGTCATACAGGTAAAGAAATGTTTGTAGTAGCTGTATGAAGGGTATACCAATACACCATGTACAACCGTCCCACTGTCTGACAGCATGCCTGCAAATGACAGCAGGATAGGTACATACACCATGCACTCTTCCCGATACATGTCTTTCAAGTATCACGCTGTCACGGCTAGTGGTCACTGCTGCCAATCACCTTGGACACAGATAGGAATCCAGATGAAGTATGCCAGAAGCAGAGTCACACAACAGCAGTGCAGGGTATCCCTTCTTTGTCAGGTGTGTAACCCTGACATGTACAAGGCCCCGCCAGTAGTGTAGCCATAGTTCTCCCAGTCTGCCCCATACCATTACAGGTTAACTGTCTAACAGGTATGTAGGCGCTACAGAAGCTATGGGACATAGGTAGATATAAAGTGAAGGCAGACCTGTAGAGTATTGAGCAGTACAGTTGTGAAAAACAGAAGCTTATACAGTAGTTAATGGACTGTTTTCTTTCTCCCCACCCCTCATCCGCATTAATAATTATTATTCATATACTATGGGTATGTTATTCTCAAAACCTGTTGTTGGGACATGTGTTCTATTAGTGTTCATATATTTAATTGGCTGCATATTAACACACCTTGTTCATATGCCATTATTGGTGGCCTGTTGCCATCAATGTAACTTGCAAACTGTTAAAATGTTTACTGTTGTTCCATGTATGCATGTGCTCTGTTTGCTATGCAACTGTTTCAAATCTGTTGGTTTGGGTTAATTGGAACACCCATGCATGCTGTTGTAACTAATTTTGAAATGTTCTGTTCATGACTAACCAATATATCTTGGAAAACTGCAACACCATAGCGCATTTGGAAAGGTAGATCCAGGCAGATCCACCTGTCTACCTCATCTGGCCATGGCACCGGGCTCCAGCACATCTAGGACCCAACCTAGAACATCTAACGCCACTGTTCCTGCACCACCTTCTGGTGGAACTGCCTCAGGGGATGTGGTCCCCCCAGGTGCGGGCATGGAGAGGAGCCCATCACTCACAACATGTTCTGAGGTATGGTGCGCAGTGTCATCCGCTCTGAGTTGGATGGACGGCTGCACCAGATGGAGGGCTGTCTGGTGCACCTGGAGGGACAGGCTGCCCCTGTTGTCCAGCCCCCAGCACAGCCACCTTTGGGGCTATGAAGGTGCAGTGGTGACTGCTCATGGGTGAGGACCTCAGTCTCACTGTATCCATTTGGGGGCTCATGACCCTCTGATTCCCAACCACCCTCCACACCCAAGGTGTTTGCTCCCCTCATGTGTCATATACCCCCTTGTCTGCTGTCTTGTGTGTCTTGTCTATCTGCAAATGCAACCTAGCCTACCCAACCTACCTCCCCAAATATACCTACAGCCCTTCCCCAACATCCCACTCTTACCTTAAAATAAAATTAAATAAAAAAAAAAAGAATATGTCCCACAAATAAAAATGCCCCATACATAGCTTGACATTTTGCCACCCTGTCCAGTGATGTAACGCAATCTACAACCAAATTATTTTACAAATGTATGTTGCCAGCACCCCTCCCTGTGGGGTGTGAGGCTGTAAACTCCAATTTTTCCACATCAGTCACAGCTGTTGCTGTAGAAGAAATTTAGGGCTATGGTCCTTTCCTACACCCATCCTGAACATCCCTAGCTGCTTTTCCTAATGTTTTTCCTCCTGCTTGCCCCATTTCACCACTTTCCTATCACCCTTTTTTCTTTTCTTTATTTAAAATTAATGCGGGTGTAAGCGGGAATAAGTGCTGCTAAGAGTAGCTAAGTGGACTTAACCATCTATTTGCACCACTTAGCTTTGCACAAAACCATGCAAACCCACTTATAACTGCTTAAAGGTGCTTTAATCATTCTTTCTCCATCAGCCCTTCTTCTGCCCAGCAACAAAATAATCAGCACTGCCACATCTTGGACCCTGGATCCTGTGCACTACAATCACAGGTATGTACTACTGCACCATCTGAGCTGTGGGAGTTTGCAAGGATTTTAAAAACATATCATGCATTATGGTCATTTAACATGAATGAAAAAAGACATCACTACCAAGTTTTGGGCCAAGGACCCTGGGCATTCCAGTCACAGCAGCTACCACTACTACACATTAGTTGTGAAAATTATAAATGCTTCAGTAAAAATATCATGCAGTATGGTCATCCAACATTAGGGAAATACCTGTGGAATTAGTACTATTATATACATATATATGTTTATATATATATATATATATATATATATATATATATATATATATATATATATATATATATATATATATATATATATACACACACACACACACACACACACACACATATATATATATATATATATATATATATATATATATATATATATATACACATGTGTAAACACACACACACACACACACACACACACACACACACACACACACACACACACACAGATATATATATATATGTGTGTGTGTGTGTGTGTGTGTGTGTGTGTGTATATATATATATATATATATATATATATATATATATATATATATATATATATATATATATGCATATATACTCAACATCTTACTGCAAGACATCTGCAAAATGCCTGACAAAGCAGGGAGATAAAGACCAAACAATAGTGAAATATTGGAAATATGTCTGTTATAAGCTTCGATGTTTGCTAGAGTATCACAGTTTGTTTTAACATATATTGTCTGATAGATTTCAGTCGAAACACAAATGGTTGTCATCATGTAGTGATATCAATGCTCACATCATCCCAGTGATTTGTCTAACATCCACAACTGTTATGGGGAACAGACCAAAAAATATGAGATACGCATCCGGACAATGTATAGAAATCTGGACAGTGGAAAGATATGACTGCAGTCATGTAACAGAAGGGAAAAACACTGTGAGCTGCCAACCATGTCACCCAGCACCTTCTGAACTACTGTCAGAATAACACAACACCACCCCAAATCAGCTCTGTGGAATTACTCATGCATTTGCAAATATATCATGCACTACAGGGATGTAACTGTAGGGAAAAGCAGACATCAGTGAGACATTGTCCACCCACAACCATTTGCACCACAGTCACAGCAACATACCAGTACCCCAACTGAACTCTAGAGTATAACAACTGTTTGAACAAACATATACTGATTGCCAGTCACACAATACACCTACATATACTGCCCCAAGTCACAGTGTACTGGGAATCCTTAAGTGTTACAGGACATTTCTTAGGCTGCCCCTACAAACATGTACAGCTGATAGACCACCAGCAGCTATAGCAGCATGCACAGTCAGCTAGAAAAGGATCTATGATGCTCACATCTTCCCCTCTCCCTACACAGCCCAACAAACAGTTACACACTACACTGCTACACAATCTTGACAGTCTGGCAACAATGGCCAAACATACATAACTCTCAACTCTACAGATTTCCACAGAATGTCCAGGGTGTGGGACCATATTTATGGCTACTGCCTCATAACATGTCTGGGATTCTGCAAAATCACTAAGATGATATCAGGAATGAAGGCACTAAATAATGATATATCATACCTCAGAACCTCTTACTGCAAGAGATATTGACAAAGCCTGACATAATTGGGGGACAGAGGCCTAAAAACAGGGGCATATTTAAAATATTGCTGTTATAAACTGAAAACATTGCAGGTGTTACAGAGTTTGTTGTAACATAACTTTTCTGACAGGTATTTTTTGCCAAGGACAAAAACTGTCTGAGGAATAGGCCAAACAAAAGAGGCAAACCTCTGGGTATTCTGTGGATAGCTGTGCAGTTGAGAGTTATGTCATCTACATAACACTGTCAAACTTGAAATCACACAGAAAATGCATGTCCAGACAAACCCTGTTAAACTAGCATTATTCCAACTGGATAACCACAATACTTACATTCTGTCCCTAAGTCTGGCACCTCCTCCCCCATTTTGTTGTGTTGTCTCCACATGTCTTGTTGTAAGAGGTATTTCCACCTACCCTCTGTAATGCTGTAGCTCACACACCTCCATGATGTACTCTTCACAGGCAAGGAAAAGGGGCAAAGCCAACATGAAGTACTCAGTTATAGGAGTGCGTTGCAATGCCATTGACTATTGGAATAACAACACAGGTGTTCTGCATGATAATTAGCAAGTGGGAGACACCAACTGGTGCACATGCCATCACCTGCTCATGAGCATTACCTACAAAAGGCAAGCTGCTGCCTATGTAAAACAGGTCTTTTCCTGTACATGGTAAGACACAGAGAAAGTGAGAAATGTCAAGAATACTGGAAAAAAAAGGTATGTCAAACAAGTAAGCATGTAATGGAAAGCAGAAGGGGGTATGCAATAATGGGAAATAGGAAGTTAAAGAATATGTCTCAACAAGACTTGCTGTACTGATATATTGCTGTTCATCACCTATGGCCATCGCATCTGGCTCTGTCTGCAGTGACATAGATTGCAGCTCTGGCCCCTGAGTCACCCCAGGAAAGGTCAGCTCACATACGACTACTACTGGAGTGTCTATTGCACAATACTGACTGTATCAGTGTCAGGCCAGCTACTAGGATGTTGTAAATATCCATATGTCACTTTTTAAAATTTATTTAACAACAAATAATTTAAAATCTAAGAGACCTATATAAGGTTATTATTTAACAACACATAATTTAAAATCTAAGAGACCTATATAAGGTATGTGCATAGTAAACAACTGTCGCAGAAGTGTGTATTGAACTGCATGTGATATACTGAGCTCATACCATTCAACTGTCCAGTGTTCTGCACACTGACCACACGTATGCCTCATATTTGTAGTCATTTTCATGTGGAGTTGTGTTATGCCTAGCAAATCATTGACAAATCTGTGAAGACTGACATCAGAACATAATGGTATGCATATGAATGTCGGATGTTATATCCTCCAGGGTATTTCTGTGAATGCAAAGCCTATTGTACTATCAACTGACTTAAGCATTGTTGTTGTTTGGCTTTTGGCTTTTCCCGGTTAGGGGTCGCCACAGTGGAACTCCGGTGATAGACAGAGTCACTGCTACTATAAGAAAAGGTGATATTAACAACAGATTGGAAATTAAAGAATATGAATGGATTTTAAGAATGAATGCTGACATTTTTCCAGGTATTAACCAACATGTGTCACTGAAACCAGTATTAAAATACAAGTAAATGTGCCTGTAATGGTTGCATTTTACTTTACATTTTTAATTGAATCTTAATTGATTGTTAAATAATTAACTTTTTGGCTGTGTGTGATTATATAAGCTGACTGTTTTACCTTTTAGTATACACTGATGAAGGGTTTCTTAACCCGAAAGCTTTGTTTGTAATAAACATTTCTTTGCATTATCCAGTCTTCTTCTGTCTTTGTTTGGAAATCCACACCATACCCTGCGCATATAATGATACCTGTGCCACATCCCTGTCTTTACCATCGATGCAGGGACATGCTAATATGGGTCTGATGCATAGGGTGAATATAGTACAGTGTAGCTATGTGATGCTGTGTAAGGTGTTGTCTGCTTGCATTTGTTATGGGTACACATCATAGGCAACATGTAATGTGTGTGTGACATTAATTGTGGAGTGTGGGACAAACGCTGTAGTAATGTGACAGTTGGCAGCACATAGCATGCCCTCAGGAAGTGAAACACACAGTATGTCCTGTGGTATGCTAGTAAGACACCTTCTTTGTGTGACATTACCTTTGCTTACAGTATTTCTCATGACATTAAGGTGCTTCTGATGTGAAATCACTTCTCTATGCAATCAGTACAGAACTATATGACATGTTTCTTGTCCTACCATTCTGAGACCTCTTTTAACTGTTTCAGTTGTCATCACAGGTTGCACCTTACCAAACAAGGACTGCAACCTGCAGGGTGGTTCAGACATAACTCTTAATTGTACAGTTTACACAGACTGCCTGGATGCATGCCACATATCAGTAGTCTATTTTCTCATACACCTGTGTCTGTCTGGCAAATCATTGCCAAACCATTGCAGGCTGAAGTCATAACATAATGGCAGACATTACGAGTTGCACACTTCATACCATTCAGACCATCTATGCTAATGCAAACCCTGTTATGCTATCACTGTTATATGTTTGTAGGAGCAATATTTCACAGGTATCCCTATTATGTGGCCTTTGTCACCCCATTATATATGGCTTTGTAAACATTTCTTGCTCCAACAGCTTGGGAGGTATGGGTACAGACTGTGACCATACCTCTGACTTCTGCATATGTATGCAGATTGTCTTGATCTCTGACACATGATTTCTTTACATCGGTCATGAACATGTGGTTTCTGGCCAGCAGCTGGTACAATCATGATAGATTGACATTGTAGATTAATGACAGCTATTGTCATGTAACAACACATACCCTTTGGAAGGTGCATTCAATTGCATGACCTGTTCTGTGTGTCACAGCAATATGTGACAGGTATGCCCAATGTTTGCTAGTTGCCCCAGCTTCACATATGGCATTCACCTAATGTCTATCTGTGAGTGGTTGGGAGGTATGTTGGTGGCCGTAAGACAGGAAGACTGCTGCAAGGTGATGTGATACAGTGAAAGAGTAACAGACTGTTTATCATCATTATATCTCAGACAAGTACAAGGTCTGCTGCTGCCATGTCTGTCACTACAGTAACTGTGACATATTTGGAAATGTGTCTCATAAATGCCCATTGTTAGGGGAGGCAAACAACATACTGGTTGCAAACATCTGGATATTCCATATACATATGTGCAGATGGCTGGTATGGCCTGTGCAGTTTAACATGGTGCATGTACGGCAGATGCCATTAACTGGCTTTTTAAAGTAATGCCATGTGATGGGAGTCAACAGGCCATAAAATGGTATAACCAACACACACAGGGGATATACTTCACACACAAACAGTACTATAGTTGCCAGTATTGGGATCAGAACCCCTGCATGCATAGTTAATAGTACTGTAGCATTACACAGTAATTGCATGCACCACAGAGCTTTAGGGCTGAGGAGTGTATAAAGGTACTTCTATGGTGGGTGACAGCAGCCCTTGTAAAGAGGGCAATGGGAAATGTACTGGGGGGATACATCTCAAAATGGTAAAACCCGCACCCCCAGAGGATATGGCCTCAGCCAAACACACAGACGCAGAGAATACTGTTCACACATGCACACACACACACACACACACACACACACACACACACACACACACACACACACACACACACACACACACACACACACACACACACACACACACACACACACACACACACACACACACACACACACACACACACACACACACACACACACACACACACACACACACACACACACACACACACACAGTATCACAGTTGCCAGTATTGAGTTCAGAACTTCTACCTATCTAGTTGTTGGTACTACAGTGTTATGGAGTTATAGCATGCACCACGGAGCTTATAGGGTTGAAGAGTGTCCCAAGGTACTTCTAAGGTGTATACCATTACTAGTCCTTGTAAAGTATGGCAAATGTACTGGGAGAGAAAGGCCTCAAAATACTGTATCCTACAAATATATATACTTACAAACATGCACTTACATTTGCCAGGACGGAAATCAGAAACCCTACCTTTCTAGTTATTTGTACTATACTGTTACATGGTTATTGCATGCACCATAGAGCTTATAGGGCTGATTGTTGTCCAAGAGTATCTCTAAGGTGAATGAAATCAACAGCCCTTGCAAAGTAGGTCACTGGGACATGTTGTGGATGGGAAGGTCTGCAAAACACTTTATCCTACACACATACACACACACACACACACACACACACACACACACACACACACACACACACACACACACACCCACACACACACAACATTTGCAAGATCTGAGAGTAGAATCCCTGCCTATCTAGTTATTTGTACTACAGTGTTATGCAGTTATTGCACATGCCATACAGCTTATATGGCTGAGGCCACTCCGAAGGTTCTTCCAAGGTGAATGACATCAAAAGATCTTGTAAAGTAGGGCAATGTGAAGTGTACTGGGTGGGAAAGGCCTAAAACACTTATACCTACACACACTTGCATATGCCAGGACTGGGATTAGAACCCCTACCTATCCAGTTATTTGCTTTATAGTGTTATGCAGTTATCACATGCACCACAGAGCTTATGGGACTGACAAGTGTCCAAAGGTACTGTTAAGGTGAATGACATCAGCAGATCTTGTAAAGTAGGGTAATGGAAAGTGTACTGGGTGGGAAAGGCCTCACACACACACACACACACACACACACACACACACACACACACACACACACACACACACACACACACACACACACACGCTTGTTTATGCCGGAACTGGGATTAGAATCCCTACCTATCTAGTTATTTACACGATAGTGTTATGCAGTTATTGCATGTGCTACAGAGCTTCTAGGGCTGACAAGTATCCAAAGCTACTTCTAAGGTGAAAGACATCAACAGGACTGCTAAGGTAGGGCAATGGGAGGTGCTGTGGGTGGGAATGTCCTCAAAATACTTAATCCTACAAACTCTCTTGCACACACACACACACACACACACACACACACACACACACACACACACACACACACACACACACACACACACACACACACACACACACACACACACACACACATACACACACACACGCACACACACACACACACACACATTTGCCATAACTGAGAATAGAACCCCTGCCTTACTAGTTATCTATACTATACTGTTACGTAGTTATTGCACATGCTATGGAGCTTCTAGGGTTGTGGCTGTCCAAAGGTACTTCTAAGGGGAATGACATTAGCAGGACTGCTAAATTAGGGCACTGCGAAGTGTACTGGGTGGGAATGACCTAAAACTGTTTCACTGACAAACACACACACACTTACATTTGCCAGGACTGAGATTAGAACCCCTACCTATCTAGTTATTTGTACTATAGTGCTACTCAGTTATCACACATGCTACAGAGCTTATAGGGCTGACAAGTGTCTAAAGGTTCTTTTAAGGTGAATGACATCAGCAGATCTTGTGAGCTAGGGCAATGGAAAGGGTACTGAGTGGGAATGGACTCTTAATACTTAAACTAAAAGACAGACAGTCTTTCTCTCACACACACACACACACACACACACACACACACACACACACACACACACACACACACACACACACACACACACACACACACACACACACACACACACACACACACACACACACACACACACACACACACACACACACACACACACACACACACACACACAGACAGGTGATGCGATATTACAAACCCCACCTCAGTACTATTACATAATGGAGCTCACCTTCATGCTGGCACATGTGAAGGGTTGCAACCAGTATGTCACTGGCTGCAGCAAGACATCAATCTACACCATTCAGGGTATCCCTGTGTATGACTCACTCTCTGTGTGTATCTCCCTGTGTCTCTCTCCCTATCAGTGTCTGTTTTTCTCTTCCCCACTTCTATATGTGCATGCATTCTTGACATATTGTTATATGTTGACCATATATATGTCTGTATATCACACACAACAGATGCAGATATGTCAGATATGGGCTACCTACAGCTAGCCAAGGGTAATCCTGTCTGACAGCTAGCCAAGGGTAATCCTGTCTGATGGGTGTGTGTAAAGACAGTTAAGGTGTACATAGCTGTCTATATGCAGAGACGTATATGCACAATACAGTTATATAGTCTTTTTAATGTTTTTAATTTATCTAAGTCTTTTGGGTTTCTAATACCATGATGGGACTGGACCCCATTCCTAAGTCAATGTACGATTAAAGTTCATGAAATTAGTATTGTTTCATTCGTTGATGTTAGCCAAAAGTGCTCTTTGCAGCACCCGCAATGTGCCCAGTAATGACTCCTTCTGCAATTCGTATGGTATTACATGAATTGATAACATATCTAAATACGATTGTAAATTCTTTTTTATAAGACCAGTTGCTCCTACTACTATTGGAACTGTCTGGGAATCTTTCTTCCACATGGCTCTTATTTCTGCCTGCAGATCAAAGTATTTTATGACTTTGTGTCTCTCTGTACACAAGACACTGTAGTCACTAGGTGTGGCAATTTCAATGATCAATGCTACTTTTGTCTTCTTTTCTTGGACCACTATATCCAGTTTTCTAGCATCTATCTTTTGGACTGTTGGTATTGGGTGATCCCATGTGATGTAAACTTCAGCATTTTCTATAATTCTCTGTGGTTCAGGTTTCCAGTGCTTTTCTGTCACTTTGATACCGTAATGTTTGCACAATCTCCAGTGTAACAATCTCGCCACATTATTATGCCTTTCAGTATACAGTCCCTCTGTCAATAGAGAGTCGCAACCAGCAATAAGGTGTGTGACTGTTTCCAATTCGGTTCCACAAAACCTACATATGTCTGTTTCTCCCACATGTTTAATGGACTTAGTAAACCAGAGTGTACGTAGACCAAATGACATTCCAATATCATCTTCAGCTGTGCTTTTAGTTTCTCATCTGAATTGCTATACAATTTTAAATCATCAACAAAGAGAAGATGAGAAGTCATTAGACTTTGTTGTTTTCTAGAAACCAAATTATAGCCATGAACTAAGCTGTTAAGTAAACATCTTAATGGATTCATGGCAAGACACATTAGCAACAGTGACAGGGAGTCACCCTGGAATATCCCCCTTTGGATTTTTATAATAATCTGTCCTTTATCATGGCTTAATTGCAAAGTGGTCTGCCATGTTTCATGGTTACTGTAATGTAATCAGTCAGTGTAGGCTGTATCTTATACATTTTTAAGCACTCTTTTTATCTATGAATGTGGGATACTATCAAATCCTTTTTTATAGTCAATCCATGCCATACTTAGATTCTTCCCTTTCTTACAGTTCTCCACTATAACTTTATTTAACAACAAATGATCCTTTGTTCCATATGACTGTATTGCCCTTTTTGTTCTACTTCCATAATTGAGTTTTCTTCTAAATGACTATAAACTCTGTCGGCATCAATCCCCCGTGTATACTTTATACATCATCAGAAGACAAGTTATTCATCTATAATTTTTAGGGTAGCTTGCAGGTTCACTCTTAAGTAAGAGCATTGTTTTTCCTGTTGTTAACCAGTGCAGTGTTTGTTCGGGGTGTGCATATATAGTTCTTACTCATGGCTAGATCCTCGTGTAAAGAAGTTAATACTTTAAGCCAAATGTTAGGTTCTGCATCTGGGCCTGGGGTTTTCCAATTAGAGGCTTTTCTCAACTTTGTTTCAATCTCTCTGGCTGTTATTTCATCCCATTTCATATCCTGTACCTTTAAACTTCTTATTCTTTCTTTTACTTCTTCTATCCATTTAGCATCTTTGTTATGTTTCACAGGATCTTCATAGATACTTTTCCAAAATGTATCTACTTCCTCTTTTTTCGGCGGTATATCAATTCCTTTTATCTTATTGACTAATTCTCTATAAAAATGTTTTAGGTCATCAGTAAATTGATTACTTTGTGCTTTTCCCTTATATTTATCTTCATATATTCTGAGTCTTTCTGCCTGTTTTGACATTTTTAGCTTGTTATCTCCAATAGTGCATAATAGATCCTGGTCTATTCTAATACTGCGCACTGCTTTTATCACATCTGTCTTTCTTAATATTTTTGTTGATCTGTTCCCTCTTCTATAATCTTCTAACAATGACACTTCTTGTCTTAGCTGCTTTACAGTTTTCTCTATTCGATATTTCCATGATGGTATTCATTTTCTCCCCCGCCCCTTTTCCCTTGCTTCCCTATGTTCTTGTGGTAGAATTTTATCAGTTATTAATTCAGCAGCACAGTAATATATTCTGTTTACTTCTGTTATATCACATGGATCTCTATGGACAGTCCTAATTACTGTGTTCATTTGTTTTATCAAGCTTCTGACTTTTGGGGTTTTATTAACCTTCTGCAGTCTATTTCTCTCATTGACCTTGATATATCTGTCTTTGTCTATTAAATCAAGCAACTCTTCTCTTAATTCCTTTTTTTCCATACTGAGGGCACATCCCTTGTTTTCCATTTCCTGCTGGCATTCTATAGAATGTTCTATAACATCTTCTTGTTGTACATTCTCTTCAATTTCATCCTGTGTCATCTGTTGTTTTGTCATATGGAAAATTACTGGCCTATCACTCCTCAGCACTGACTGCATCAGAGTTTCCACAGTTTCCTGTTCCTTTACTTCCTGTCTAGCTTCAAGTGAACTTTTATACTGGTTTCCTGTGGAAGGCTCCAAAATATCTTGATATGGCACCTGACATGTTGCTTCCTGTTTCATTGGTTTCCCCTTAATTTGGATATCCATTGCTCTATCCATTGCTCTATCCTGTTGTGGTGCTTTCAGCATTTGATTTTCTACTTTGAATCCTTCTCTTCGCAACTGTTCAATTACCTCGGTTTCTATTTCTTTGACTTCTCCATTACTAATTTCTTTTTCTACTTTTCCTCTTAGTCTTCTTATTTTTTGTATTGTAAAGTTTTCCACATCAGGATTCTTTGCCTATATTTTTATTCAAATATGTTTGGTGCTGCTCTAGTTTTGCTTTCTCCTTTGCATAAATATTGCATCATATTAAATCATTTTTTTTTCTAGTCCAATGTGGGTTCTGACATGGGCTGTGATTTCCTAAGTGTAGTAGCATGCTCAGTATGACCTTCTATAGTAAGAGTGGGACTCCATTCCAGATAGTTTTACTCCGGTCTGGGGTTTTGTGTGCTACAGCCATACCTCTCAAAAGTAAACCGGAAGTTGCAAGAGGTACAGGGTTTGTTTTAGCAGACATTTTCTGACATATCTGATGCCTGACACTGGAATGTATTGTGTCATTACCTAGTGACAGACATCATCAGATCATTACAGTGCTTTACCAGAGAAGTACAAGCTATATGATGCACAGACCAATATTATGAGCCAGACTATACACATTCTTGCCCAATCCGGCCAGTTGAGAGGTGTGGCTACAGCCAATTGACTGATGAAGCTGTGTAAACAGTCCAACAATTTGTTGATATACTGGCTGGGGATCTCCTGCGTGTGTGGTATTCTTCTTACCTGAAAGTCATATCCTGGTGTGGGGATACCTCTCAACTGTACAGTTTTTTGCAGATTGTCCAGTTGTTTGTCTCATGGTTTCATCCAGTCTATATAAACTTGTGTTTTTATGGCAAGTTAGTTGTAAATAATTGAAGAGTGAAGTTACAAAATAATGACAGACATTAGTGTTCTAGACTTCATAACCTTCAGACAATTCCTGCTATTGCAAAATCTGTTATTCTACCAATTTTCTCATTTTGTAAGAGCAAATTTTACAACACATGCTCATCATTGGGCCTTTGTCCCACTTTTATTTATGACCTTGTCCAGATGCCTTGCTGTCAGAGGTTGAGAGGTATAGGTGTGGGTACAGAATGCATTCTACTGAGCAGAAATGTCCATTATATGTGTGCTCTATTCCACATAGCGCTGAGACTTCCAGGTATGCCAGTGGCAGAGCAGTACAGAATAATGTGGTGAACCACTGACAGAGAATTGTGTAGAGTGTGATATGATGTTAGTAGGCTATTGGCCCTGAAGTCCTTATAACCCATGCAGGTAAGAGTCTAGCCCATGTTAAGGCATGTCAGCACCCAGAGCTCATGTCCAGCAGGTACACAGATGGAATCACAGGACAGTATTTTCTGTTTCCCATGAACTTGTACAGGGAGCACATCACTAGGGGTATTGAGGCACTTGGTTTGATGTGGACAGGGAGTGTATTCCACAGATGGGGGAGTGTGTGGAACACGTATCTGTCACACCAACAAGCTGTACTGATTTCACAGACCAGGTTGTTGCTGTGCCTACAGGTTGATCGAGTGGGCCTTGACTTTCAGATGTGCAACAGTCCAATCAGGGCCAGGTCTTGATTGCTTTGTATGCCAGACAGGGGTCACCACTGCAGAGTCTATATGGCACAGAGCACAGAGTATACAGACATTGCTGTTGGCCTATCTGTGTAGGGTAGGTGGTTGTGGTCCTGCATTCTCCCAGTCGGGAACCTCTGTGGTCTCTCCAGCTGTTGCATGTGCTTTGTGAGGTACATGCCGGAGGGGCATGGAGCAAAATAATTGGCCTCATAAGGTTAGCATACATAGCTCTTATGTCCTCTTTGTCCCTGGATGGTATACCCTTACATTTGAGTTGTCCCATCTATGAAGCTTTCTGTACAATGGGAGCAACATGGTGCTCAGACATCAGGTTGCTATCAACCTGGGTGGCCAACTGCCTCACTACAGATTGTGTATGTAGGACATTGTTGTTACTGTGATACTATGTGGGGACATCAGTCTCCCTGAAGGGGATGATGATGCATTGGCAGGCATTCAGCTTGAGGTCATATTTCTGGCATCAGGCATTTGTTTTCATGAGACCCTCTTGTAGGACGTCCACATCACTTTGAGTATTGATGACTGTTCCCATCTTGTAGTCATCTGTAAACTTGGTCAGCCATGGGCCAGCAATTTTGGCCTGCACCTCAGGGAAGTATATCCTGTATATCAGTGGCCCCCAGACCTATCCCTGGGGTATGCCACTCCTTACGGGTGATTGAGCTGGCTAGCCCTATTATGATTATGTGGATTCTATCAAGGAACCAGTTTGATACCCATTTGGTAACACATGGATTGCTGCCTATTTGACAGAGTTCATGTACTATGGGCAAGAGGGGAATGGTGTGTAAGACTTTGTTAGAGTGCACCATCTTTCCCTCATCCATGCCTTTGTTGGCTGCCTCAGGGAGGTCGTCCAAAGTTCACCGACATACCTCCCCTGAGGATGGAAGACTGTGTAGAGTAATGTATTTGGATTTTGTCTATGTCCCTGTTAATGGGATCCATGTTAATCCATTGCATGGCTTTGCAAATCAGGCTAGGTAGGCTGATGGTCTTTCATTTCCTGGATCAGTGAACACTCCACCTTGGTGTAAAGGGATGACAGTGGCTGTCTGCCCCTCAGCTGTGACATAGACAGTACTCAGGCTCTGGGTATGTAGGGTGCACAATGATGCTGCCAGCTCATGCCTAGGTTCATATAGTTTTCAGCCTGGGATGTATTCATGTCCTATGCAGGCTGTCCTCTTGGCTTTGAGAGGACAGTAATGCCCTGCTCACTAGTAATAATGGCTGGGTATTCAGTTATTGGGGGTGTCCTGCTTTCCTGATAGGGTGGCAGATGGGAGACATTTCCACTGAATTTGTCAGGCAGTGGAGTGGCTATATCTACATCATTTGTGTATGTGGTGTCCTTGACCACCTGTTCTGCACAGATCTGGGAGCTTCCCTTGGGAATGCAGACATATGTGAGGAAGACCTTATGATTGCCTATCTTAGATGAGGGCAATTTGGATTCAGGGTTACCTTTAGTGGATTTTACTGGTGCTCTTATTTGTTTGTTCAGGCTAAGGGGTGATTACTTCCAAATGTGCACCTGCTCCTTCTCAGTCCTGGATAGCAATGTTATCCTTTTGGTATATAGTTACTTTATTGCTGATGTTTGTGGACAGGATTACTCTCCCTTGCAGACAGTGATGATGACCTGTCAGGTGTTCCTGATTCTGTGCATCTCTAGATATATGTTGACATGCTAGTTTTGTGCACATTTGGAAGTTGGTGCCTGTTCCTCTACTGGGGTAAGTGGCTTTTAAGCTAGTTATAACATCCCTCTGGTGGTTGTGATCAGCCTGTGGGACATTTTCTTTTTACCAAGGCTAGAGGTGGGTCAGGAGAGATGGTGATATGACATGTGACTGTTTTTCTGTCAGACCTTGCCAGGGAAGATGATACCATAGGGGTGCTGCAGTGGTTGATTATGTTGGTTACTGCCAAGTCCAACATAGGTATCACATCCTGTGGGGGTATCAAATGGCTGTCCTGCAGATGTAGCATTGATAAGATGGGGGCATCTCTGTGCATTTCTTTTCTGGCATGGTTGGATTCCCAATCAATGTTTGGGTAATATACATCAGCCAGGATCAAGTTGATGGGTGGAATCTTGATAGATTTGTAGAGGGCAAGATATGTGGGGTGGGTGTCCTGAATCAAATATGTCGGCCTGTATCTACATTATAATTTCATAGGGGTCTTGCTGACAGTTGACTGCACTTGGAGTGTATTGTGTGTGTCAGACTGTTTGACCAACTTGGAGGTGTGCCTAATATATATTTCTACTCCAGCTCCTTTGGCTTTGCTGCCCACATTTTGGGGTCCGGCTGTGGGATAGGATGAGTGATCAGGTAAGGATGGGTTTCTCTCCAAGGTTGTGGACCAGGTTTCTGTGAGTGCACAGATATCACCATCTTCCAGGGGTTACGACTGCTTGCAATGAGTGTATTTTCTTGTTTAGACTCCTAGCATTTAGCGGCATGGACTTTAGTTTACATTTTGCTGAGTGTTTTATGTTGGTAGTATGGGCCTATGGGCCCCAAGATATTCACTGCAAAGGCACTATGGGGGAGGCAAGGCCCTTTGCCAGATGCCTGAAGACCAGGTGAGACAGATGCAGGCCATCTCTAGCAAGGCAGTGTGGTCTGTCGATCATATGTTCCCAGGTTGCCAGGCAGTGGATCCCCCTGGGATGACACCAGTGAGGGAGCCAAGTCAACTATCAATTTCTGTTTGTATTGAGCCATCAGTCTGGGTGACGGCAGACTGCTGCTTAAGGTTAGGGACATACCTGCATGGGACACATATTCAGCAAGCTGAATCATGTCTGCCTTCCTATAATCCAGAGAGGTACATTTGGCATTGTTAACACTGCCATGGACCAAGCTGAAATGATACCTGCACCTGTTGTGGGGTGACTTGAGTTCTTGTGTGATATGGTAGATTATGACACCTGACAAACAAGTGACCATGACTTTCTCCTTATCCTGCCTGATAAGAGGCACATCTGTGTGTCTCCCAGTAAAGTCTTCTAGGAGTAATATGTTGGGTGGATGGTAATGTCTTAGTGTTTGCAAGACCCTGATGTGTTGTCTGCATGGTCTATGGTGTGAAGGTTTGTGGAGTTCTCATGTGTTTTTGCCTCTGAGATGTCCTTTGTTTGGGTTTTTGTTTTGTTGTGGACCTCCACTTACATGGGTACATGTTGTGTATTTGCAGGTGATGTTTACTGACTCCATGCACTGCATGGGACCTATGTTACTGCCCAATTTGTTCTGGTGTGCACGTTCTCCATTTGTCTGGCCAGTGGTTCCCCTTCCCCTTATGTGTGTCTCTTTGTCCTTCTGTAGTCCAGTCACAGGCTTTGCACACAGTGGCTGCTGTTATGTATTTGCAATTCTGGTGTGAGCTGGGTAAATGCTGTAACATCACACACAGGGTTATGGACTTCACACCTCTAAGTGTACCTATTTAGCAGGTTGTCCATCATTGCACCACTAAATTTGCTGTCATCCCCAGACAGTTTGTGTTGCTTTATGTTATTATGAGGCTACATGTTGGCCAAGCTGTCAAACCGTCACACGCTGACGTCTGGACAGGCCCATATATGACAGTCAGACAAAGGCCCACACATGGGGACAGGATGTTAATACTGTTCTGCCAAACAGAGACAGTTTGGAGACCAGTTTGATATTTGCTTGCTTTCTCTTATGGGTATAACATCTGCTTTTCTATTGTCTGTCATTGATGTTTTGACATGAGCCTTTCTTGTTTTGCAAATAGTTGGCAGGCAAATGCAATATTAGGAAAAGCAGAACAGATATACAAGGCATACTTGTAGCCTTCTGTGACAACCTGTCATTCCAGGGGTATGGATGTTGACCAGTGACATGTTGTCAGTGCTGACATGGTAAGTTGGCAGCCTTTTGTAATCTGGCAGTACACTGACCTTCAGGTACCTGCTGTACTACTAGGCACCATACCTCCCGACTTTCTAGAGACAGACATCTGGACAAAGCCATAAGTAGTTTGGGGACAAAGTCCTACATATAAAGACCATTATTAAGTACTGGCCTTACAAACCTAGAAAGGTGACACAATAACAGGTTTTGCATTCACATGCGTTTTCCTAAAGGATATGAAGTCTGAAACTATTCTCTATCATTATTTTCTGACTTTAGTGTTTTGTGATTTGCCAGTGATTTCCCAGAAAACCATGATTTCATGATAAAGAGACCATAAATATAATGCAAACCTCTGGACATTCTTCAAAAGGTCTGTACAGCTGAGGGGTATGCTAGGCAATGTGTAGGTTACTCTGACCTGTGTACTGTCCATATGTGTGGCCTCCTGTCCCTGATCTATCCAGCATTCCTGCAGTAACAGATATTGATGGCCAGACAGTGTGTACAACTCCTACTGTAGCTGTATTTGACATGCAAAACAGTTTGCACTGCAGTTCTTGGAACACAGACTCTGTCAACCACAGTACCTTACCTAGGCCACTAAGACATGACAGCCAGGAGTAAGTGCAGGCCACATACTGCCAGTATTGACCACACATATACATAGCTAATTGACTCCTGCAAATTGCAGGCATGCAACAAGTTATCAAGTTGATTGGGACAGCCTTGAGAATGTGTGCTCTGCTGCTAATACCCTGCAAACATTACTGTTACTGCAATTCTATGGGAACATGGGTGTGTGGGGGCACACCTGTCAGCTGTCTACATTTGCACAGACTGTGCTGATGTTCCCTTTACCATTTTGGTTCCATTTAGCATAGTATTGTGCCTATCTTGGAGACTACAAGCATATCACTACAGACTACAGGTTAGATTGTAATGGTAAACATTTGGGATTCAGACTTCTTACCCTTCAGAGCCTTACTGCAAGTGCAAGACCTCCTGTGATATCACTGTGTAAGTCTGTATGGGAATATTTCCTCATTGTCCCCATTTGTGGGCCTTTGCCAGACATTTCTTTATGGTTTTCTATGGCTGACTTGCTGGGTGAGGCTGAGGGGTGAGTATAGGACCCCCAGGTTGACATCCATGCATGTGACCAAAGACCCCCCAGTTAGTTAGCCCCCCACATATACTGCAGTAAGATTTGTCACCTAGGGGACTACTGCATACTCTGGGGAAGCCATTATTGGGTGGACATTTCCTGTTGTCCCACATAGCTGTCAGTTGTCTGCTGTCCCGGTTGGCCACCCCTTCCCTTGCATGCATGCAGCAATACCATAACTATGCTACCACAACACATTACTCCTTTCATTTATTGTTAAGAAGACTGACTTACCTTGTGCCTGCAGCAGTTTTCAGGATCGTGCTTGAGGGCTGGCTCTGTTGGATGCATGCAGTACACAGCCTATACATGGTAAGATACAGGTAGTGTGATGTGTGTGGCTTCCATTTTACTGTGTGTGCAAGTCGGAGAGAGGTGTCTGTCCATGGATCCCTACAGTGTTAGTGTGTGTGCTATGCGTTGCCTCTTTCCCAAGGCCTGGCATACTGGGGACACCTCCGTCTGCCTACAGGAGCAGGCTCAGGGGTTCCTCCTCTGAGTCCCCCTGGCCTGTGAGGGCCTTGACAATGGTGGGAGGCTGTGTGGCCCTTCCCTGTGATGTTTCTACCGCAGCTGTTTGCACAGGATCATATTGTGTAGAATGGCACATACTATGAACATGTGTGCACATATGGCTGCAAAGTACTGCAGGGCTCCACCAGATATGTCAATGCAGCGGAACCATGACTTGAGCATCCCAAACACATGCTCTATAATGTTCCTTGTTTGTGTGTGTGTGTGTGTGTGTGTGTGTGTGTGTGTGTGTGTGTGTGTGTGTGTGTGTGTGTGTGTGTGCGTGTGTGCGTGTGTGTGTGTGTGTGTGTGTGTGTGTGCATTTCTGATGAGTGTTATCATCCACAGCTCCAGTGCATAGCCAGAATCCCCCAGCAGATGGTCATACATGATGTCCCCCCCTGGCAAATGCCTGGTAATACTGTGAGGCATGCTAGATGTGGGTGTTTTGATAACTACCAGAGCTGCCAGCACACACATTCATGATAATGCCCTGGGCATTGCAAATGACTGGCAGTTGATGGAGTGGTAGCCCTTGCACTTGACATAGACTCTACCCTTTTCACCAGGTGGTGCCTTGATGTGGATGTGCGTGCAGTTTATGCCACCCAGTACTTCTGGGTAGTCTTCTACATAGTGGAAGAGATGTATATTGCTGGTCTTCTCCTCATGGGTGCTGAGGAAATATATGTGCTCACTAGCATGTATTCACATGACATCCAGGAACTGATGGAGTACCCTGGATGCAGATGTCTGTGAGACCCCCATGATGTCCCCAGTAGGACCTTGGAAGGTACCTGTAGCTAAGATTCTTAAGGTTACACATACCTTGGTTTCAACTGGGATGGGTTCCCCTCTGTTGGCTCTGGGTCTGAGGTGAGGCTGGCACAGTTCACAGAGTTGCTGAAGTAAGTCCCTATCCACCCTGTAGCACTCTAGTATCTCCAGATCATGTAGCCCCTGGTAGGTTACCCTGGGTCTGAACACTCTTTTATTCCTCTTTAGTCTGGGATGGTTGTCAGCATTATCCTCCTCACTGCCCTCAGTCTCTAGCACATACTGATGTATCAAAAATGACGGCAGCCCCTAACATTTTGCCAGTTAAAATTCCCCCGCATGTGTAAACCAATGGTGCAGAGTTTGTTGGAAAAACCAGACTGAAATGTGTTTGCATAGTTTATACTGGCGTGCTGCAGATGCTGCCTGTGTGATTGGCTGATTATGATACATTTCAGCTGCCAGCTATATTATTTGTACTTGAGTGCCTTTATTCTGCTATTTTCCATTGTTTTTCTTCCCATTTTCACCCCTTTTAAGCCTAGTGGAATGCCGCACAAATCCGCTGCTCAAATGTAAACACTTCTGCTAGTTCCTGTTTCTTTTTTTTTATTCCCATTGTGTTTAAGCCCCACGGCATGCTGTGCAAACCCATGTAGCTAAAGTAAACAGTACTGAGCAGAAATGGATCTCCCATGGACGTGAATATGCTCAGCATTTCTTGACCTAGCTAAGCAGCCTGAGACACACCCCCTTGCTTAGCTGTGCTTAGCTGAGTGCAAATAGAAACCGTGGAGCTCCAGTCTGCTTACACCAAGCATGACACACCCCCTTTTCATGTCAACTGCTTCTACTGCTTACACTACAGCATTATAGCTCCTACATGGTTAGGTGCAGGCGGACATGGTGTCCCATTTCGCTATTCAGTAAATTTACCTCATTTGCATACCCCACTGTCTTAGTCCCTTGTTACACCACTACACCGGGGACTATCTTGTTAGCTATCACTGTTACCTTTATTGTTTTGGCTCTGCATGCTACCCACTATAATGGGAAAATTCATATTTCACATAAAATTTTCTTTTTACATTTTTTAAAATTTTCTGCATGATCTCATTTGCACACCACTGCGCTCCACTTAAATGGCCGAAATTTGCCAAAAAAAACCCTTTGATTTTTATCAATTTGAAATGGTTTTGCATGCCAATGTCCATATCTTTGGCCATTGGCATGCCTAATGCTCATAATACATGCTTTACTTTGAGCTGTCATGCCCCTGTTTTGATTTTCACAGAAATGTACAGGGTTACTAACCTAATACATTTCTGCAGCAGACACTACTCTGACACGGATGCCTGTCTGCTTATTGAATCACTAATTCACCTCATTTGCATGGTTTTCATCAGCAAATGAGGTAATTAGTATTATTCAGGGATGTCCATGTCAGAATAGTGCTGGGAGGCTCATGCATGCCCCCAGCCTTGTTTACTGGCTCACTCCACAGCCATATTCCATGCAATAGCTGCTACACTATTCAGACATGGAGTTTTGCTATTGTAGGCTTTATTGAATCCCAGCTTTTGTCTTGCAGCTGGAGTATAAAGTTGGTTAGGCTTACAGCTGCTGCATTAGGGTCATGTAAGGAGAGTATATGGTGTGTGTGTGTGTGTGTGTGTGTGTGTGTGTGTGTGTGTGTGTGTGTGTGTGTGTGTATATATATATATATATATATATATATATATATATATATATATATATGGGTTCCCTAAGTTAGAACAAAAGCTTGAAAGATCGACACTGACATCACCGATGCCAGAAGACTGACGGTGCAGATAACCGACAACTCAGAATCCCGTCAACAAAAACACCGACACGGGAAACGTGTGAGCGCGACTAGGTAAGTGTGCAATAGTGAGGGATTTAGGGTTAGGGTGCGTGTAAGGTAAGTGTGTGATAGTGAGGGACTTCGGGTTATGGTGCTGGTAAGGTAAGTGTGTGATAGTGAGGGACTTGAGGGTTAGGGGCGGATTAAGTGAGTTAGGGTTAGGGTGCGGGTAAGGTAAGTGTGCGATAGTGACGGACCTTAGGGTTAGGGTTTGGGTTAAGGTTAGTGCATAGATAGATGTGTGTAAGGTGTAGTGTAGGTTTTTAGGTTGCTGGTGTGCTTGTGTTGTGTGTGTTGTGCGGAACAGCAAACATTTTGTTTTGTTAACTGTCGGTATTAGGGTTTGTTGGGCATGTGAGCTTTCATGTTTTTGCGGTTTGGTTCTTGTGGTGTCGGTGTCGGTGCAGGTGTTGTGGACTGTCGGTCTAATGTAGTAGACCCATATATATATCTATATATAGGTCTACTTTGATTCACTGAAAACTCATTTCACTGAATTTCAAAATACTCACACCAAATTGCTGAAAGCTCAAATCACTGAAACTAATTTCACTGGATCACATTTCACTGAATGTAAGTACAGTTGGGCAAATAAAATGTATATGCCCTTTTCCCTACTGTAGTTCCATCCTGGAGTTAGTATATATAGTTGGGTGGGGTGTGGGGACCATAGCCCCCACCTAGTTTTGGTTTTATATTGTTAGCTTTCAGTGAAATGAGATTCATAAATGAAAAAGCTAAGTATGTGGAGGGGTATGCCCCCCCCAATGTGTGGGGCTGTGCTTCCTACACTCCCCTAACTATATATACTAACTCTAGGATCTCACTACAGTGGGAAAATGGCATATACAATTTATTTGCCCAACAGTACTTACAGTCAGTGAAATGTGATTCAGTAAATTAAAATAGACTATATATATATATATATATATATATATATATATATATATATATATATATATATATATATATATACACACACACACACACACACACACATATATATATATATATATATATATATATATATATATATATATATATATATATATATATATATGTATAATTCTTATTATTTTTAATGTCCGTTTGTCATCCTAGCATCCCCTCCCATCCATTTATAATTCTCTCAAGTGCTTACTTATGGCCAGTAAAATTATGTTACCTTAACCTTGTATTAATTTTTTTCCTACCTGTCATGTCCTTCCTATCCTAATTCTACCATACTTCCCCATTTTTTCCATGTGTATACCATTTATAGTTTCAATCTCTTCTCTTTTGAGATGCAGTGAAGTCCATTTCCCTAAGAACCTCTTCACAAGATATTCTTATCACCTCGTCCATAATCCTTGACAAGTTCCCTTCTACCAGCTCCAGCAGTGTGACCTCTTTCTCCCTGTATTGTATCATGAACTATTATTGGTAATTCAGGTCAGGTCTCACAAGGGTCTGAAGGATAGTAATAAGGGACTTCCCATCACTAGATATTGCACTCTTAAGGATGCTCTCTAATATTTACTTCTAAGCTAGATTGTTCATGTAATTATAAATGTTGTCTTTTTCGTGGTTTGTTATGGTAGACTCTCCTTCTAAAGTGCTTAGCTATATCATTGGTTTCTCATGGTGCTATGATATCTATCTAGGGGGATGAAGAGGTCTTCTGCCTCTGAAATAAGTCTTCCCACCTCTTTAGGTTCTTAATAAAGTTTGCATCCTATCAGATACCACTTCACCAAACTTAGTGTCCTCCACACTTTTCTAACGAAGCCCGAGGTTGTAGATGAATACAATACATAATTCTTGTATTATGTCTAGTTCCTGTAAGACACTGGTTGTTTGCTATTTTACTTCAGAATACTCCTCCTTCAACAACTGCATTCTCCTGTGTAACCATATCTCTCCACATCCAGTTTACTGTTCACTGCTAATTCCTTCAGTTGTAGTTAATGGCTGCCAGTACTTGCCTCTATTTCACTGGGTTACTCTTTTCTGAAGTTTCGCTGTCCGGTTCGATTCTCAGCTAGAGCGTATTCTGTGTGGAGACATGCATGAATGGACTTACTTTCATTGAAGGTTGTGCATCAGGGCTGGTAACTTGGCATGTAAAAATCAACTACCAATCATTAGCGGACCGGAGTTCTGCTGTGGCGACCCCTAACCGGGAAAAAGCCGAAAGACACAAACTCTTTTCTGAAGTTTCTAGGTAGTATTTTATTTGGCTTTTGCATCTTATACACTATTAGTGTCCCCATCAGTTTTTCCAGTTCATCAGTCCCAATTGTTTCATGCATTTACTCAAACTCCTATACTGTTCTTCCCATGTAGGTTGGTAACCTACTCTCCTTTGCTTTGCAATGATGGGCACTAGTAAGAAGACAGTTAATATTCTAACCTCTTTCCAGGTCTCCTTATACTTTTGTTTTCTCAAGCCAATTCATTTTGTTCACTAGCTGGCTTTATTATTCATTTTGCATGACTAAAAATATATTTATTGTTTGTTTGCATTCAGAGTTTTGTACATTTTGTCAGCTCTTTTATAAAGATCCCATTTGCGATTTAAAAATCCTGCATTTCTTTTACCATTTCTCCTTTCTCCATCCTGATGCACTTTGTAGTCTTTTGTTTTACTCAACTCTGCATTGCCTTACTATTTGTTCTTTTCCCCCCACATCCCAGTATCTCCATTCTTAGTACTTCGAGTCCTTAGTAGAGGTTCCATCTCCTTTTTGGACTGCATAAGTTTTCGCCTTTTTTTCCTTGCAGTCCTATTCAGTCTTTCTCTGTATGTCCCCCCCCCCCAAGAAAAACATTATTTTTACTTTATAGCCATTCTTCTTCTATACTTTTCTCCCATGGATCGAGACCCCTGCCCATTAACTTTTCCTTCTTCCAATAATAACCCCGTTATAGTATCACACTCTAGTTATTGTAATTATACTTTGCTTCTCTTTCATGGCTGCCAAGAATCATACTGTTGCATTAACACTACCATATATGTGGCATCCTAAACAGTAAACTACAATCATTGCATTTTGCAGAGAATTGTCTCAATCATTTGCCTGAACCTTTATAAGGAAAAAAAAGTAAATCTTAAACAAACTGCTTTGTTTGACCACCTTACATGCTGGAAGGATCCATAATGCCTCAGGCAGATTGGGGTCTCTAGTCATAAATACCAATTCCTTGCTTGCCTGTCATTTAATCCTATCTGTAAGTAATATATCATCCTTGGAAGTTGCACTTATGATCTGAAAGGATATCAGCCTATCAGCTTTTAACTTTACTGTGCAGAAGTTAATAGTAGCTTCCTCTCTTTGCATCCTCTTCCTCATTCAGCTATTTTCTATTGTCTTGTTTCTCACCCTCTTATGTAGCCTTAGCTTTAGATATTTTTCTGGTATAAACTGCAACTTCAACTCATTTTAATTCTTATGAACACCAAGTAACATGGAATTTCTATGCTATAAGCCATCTCCTTTGTCTCAGGACTATGTCATGGTTAGCACTACCACATCAGCCTTATTAAAAGCTACTTTAAAGTCTTTAAAGCTTGGTTGTTTGCTGGCATATAGTTCTGAAATTCCTGATCACCTTTACTGGCATCTTTGTGCCAGTCTTTCCTCTTTGTATTATCCTCCCCTTTTCCATTGTGTAATAATCAGTTTAGTAAACTGTTCCCTGGACTATTTTAAGTCTCAGCTTATATAAGTGGTCTTCAGCCATGACATATAGATTAGAATACAGCTTAAAAATTAATTAGAGAAACTCAAGATCTCATTTGCAAAAATAATAAGTAAAGAATGTCTCGCTGTCACAATTATTAAAGTCTAATAAAACATAGTTATCTATTTATATTTCATAAGTTTCATAAATTTGGATGATCGGTGTTTAGGGTCTGAAGACCATCACAGACACTATTTCCATCAAATTAGGATCACAAACTTTCTCTCCAAACCACTGATCTAAACGGTGTTTAAAGCTGTCTACAGTTTTTGATTTTTTTTTAATTTCAGAAGGAAGTTTGTTCTAAAACAACTGGTACCCTTACAGCTATGAAATTTTGTCTCTTTGTATTTATGCATTTTGTACTAAATTTAAAGCTACTATTACTATGAAGAGTGAGAGGACCTGCATTTTTTCTACATATATGAGATCAGTAATAACTGATTGTGAAAAGTCTTGTACATCAGTATCAATTTACTTCTTAAATATCAATGGTGCATATCATAAAGTATAGTGTTTTATACCCATCAATGTAACTCAGATGGCCATAAGGATTTTTTTCATAAATATTCTTTACACTCTCTCTTAAGATGTTAAGTTGTCCCTTACAAAATACACAGTAGCTACTATTATACTTACGTATGGGGCAAACAGATGTTTTATATAAATTGAATAGACAATCTAGATCTCTGATTGTTATATTTTTTGTCATAATACCTAGTTGTTCATGGCTTGTGTGCATATACTGTGAATTTGTTTGCTACATGAAAAATTATTACTTAATAATATCCTGATATTTTTATACACACTGGCTTCTTTTAAACGTGTATATGTTAAGTATAATGGATGAGAAATTGTTGTTTTTTGAAGTAGATGACATTACACTTGTCAATACTAAAAAATAAACCAGTAGTGCTTGCATGGTGAGCCATTTCCTTCCTTTATTTATTAACATTTTATAACTCCATTGATTAGTAATAATAAAACTAGTTTAAAAATTGTCAGCATATTTGGACAATCAACAAGATTTTTTTTTCTGAGAGAAAGGGGCAACAACAATAGTAAACACTGCAGGTCTGAGCACTGATCCGTGGGGACATCAATATTGAATGGAAGATAACTAGATTGGTGTCCTTGAACTACAATATATTTTCTGTTAGTCAACCAACTTATAATCAATCTTAAAATTAAGGATTTATGTCTGACCTCTTTAATGCAGATTCTATAGTTACAGGTGATAAAGAATCGAAGGCCTTGGGCATATCCAAACAGATGACACCAGTAGATGACCAATCATCTAAGGCTAGAGATACTTCTTCATAAAAAAAGAAAAAAATAGGTTAGACAAACCAGATTTGCTTTTAACAAAACCATGCTAATATAAGTCATAGAGGATTATGACTGTGTCACCTATCATAACTTACTTATTATGTGTTTGAGACATGAATGTTAAGAACTTCACCTTTAGAGTTTAGTGTAGACTCGACCTTAACAGTACCCATCTAAGCATTCTTAAGGTCTGGTCTCGTGTTATTACAGTGCTGAACCAGGATGTAATTTGGCCATTTTTGAGTGTAATCATGGCACTCCATGCATTACAATAATGTTATTTTTAATGTTGTTGTTAATAATTTCAGTATTGATGTCAAACTTATATTTGGTAGTTTCTGATATGGATCTGTCAAGTTTTTTGTAAATAGCGATGACATTTGATAGTTTCCAATATTGTGGTACTAGCCCATGATATAGACAATTGTTAAATATTGGCTTTAGTATTGAAACAACTAAGTCTTTAATGAGGAAGATCATGACTCATGGTATAATGCCAGAGCCCACAGATATGATTTTTTTTAACTTATAAAAGTACTTTTCCTTGACATATATAAATCCAATAAAAATATAGCAAAGTCAATCTACAAATACTCTTGTTGCGCATGCTTGGAAGTCACTCCCTCAGAACATAAGAAACATTCATCAAAAACACCTGTTCAAAAAAGAGATTAAACATTTTCTTCAGAGTACATGGTCCTGCCCTTGTCTAACCCCCACTTGATCTGGCCTCTTCTCTTCTCAACTTTAACTCATTTTCCCTGCTCTACTCTTTACTTCCATGTACTTGCCTCATATACCTTTATACCCCCCCTCTTTCCTCACTTCCATAGCATATATATTCATATGTATCTTTATTTAAAAAATAAATAAATAAAAATGAATGAATGGTTGATCTATTTGTATGTACTTTATCTGTGATATTCTCTAGACCTATCAATTGTTATTTAAACTACTCTATGTACAGATATTCTCTAACTGTTGATTTTCATATTATGTTTCATGATGGTTTTATTTTTTTACTCTTATTCTTATTTTTATTTTTGATATAATTTTTATTGTAAAAATATGTAATACGTCTGGAGGTCTTCCCCTTGGCTTTCCACTGAAAATGGACCCCTGGCTCAGTTGAACTAACCTGGTTAACAAATATCAATAAATAAATAAATAAATAAAATAAAATAAATACATTTTTTCAAGTATCAGGTATCCAAAGAACTCCTTGTTCTTAACATGTATAAATAACAAATCATGATAGTTTACCTTCAGATAGAGATACCTTTTCTCATGCCTAACAATATGTTTCAAAGCAGCAATCTAAAATGTAATAGAATTGTGATTTGAGGTTCCTAAAAGGGAGGCCTATGACAATATTATTTAAAATATTTGGCACATTAGTCATTAAAATGTCTAGAGTGTGCTTGCCCTTGTTTTTTTTTTCAATTTCAAGCTGTTGCTAACCATGATATGCAAGTATACTAAGAAAGTATTTAAAATATATATATTTGAAGCACTATGATGAATCCAGTTAATATCTGGGTAACTAAAATAGCCCATCAACAAAGTATTTGACTTATCAATAAGTTTGTCCAATCTAGTGAGGAGTTCAAAAGCATATTAACAGGAATACTTGGGATATGGTAGACACAAATACACTGGAACACAGATGTGATGTAATACCTTTTATTGGATCAACATAGGTTTCGTGGTTACTCGAGTTTTTGAATTGGCATAATCTCTTCTTTGAGGGGTTATTAAGTTACTGATATTAGGAGTTATTAAGTTACTGATTTTACATACAGTGTATAATATCCACTTGAGCCTAGAAAGGGAAGTACATTATTTACTTCAAAATGGCTAGAAAAAAGAAATATTGAAAAAAAATGCTAGTGTGGAAAAAAATACAGTCCATACTACACCTCACAGAGACACACAGTGTATGTGTGTGTGTGTGTGTGTGTGTGTGTGTGTGTGTGTGTGTGTGTGTGTGTGTGAGTGTGTATTTGAGGGAGAGAGTAGAACAAGGTCAACCTACGCTTATAAAAAAATCTAAGTTTGACATGTCACATTACAGTTAGTGTTCATTTGACAGAGAGGCCTTTTACATTTACGGTTACTAGCATTTTGACCAGAATGCTGCCTTATGTCACAGTAACTATTCTTTGTTCATGAATATAATTCTGGTGGTAAAACACAGACCCCAGTAATCTTAACAGTTATTACATTGGTCTCAACCTCTTATCCCAAGAAATTTGGACAAAGCCTAAAGTAACTGGTAGACAAAGATCCCAAAATAGGGACAGACTTTTATATATTGCTCTTATAAACTTTGAAAGTTGATAGAATAAAAATGTTTTCCATTGGCATGCATTTTCTGAAGGATATGAAGTCTGAAACTGAAATGTTTTTCATTATTTAATGACTTCAATCCTCACTGATTTGTCAGAAAGCCACAAATTTTATGAAGAAAAGAGCACAACTATCAGCCAAAAATCTGGACATTCTGCAGAAATCTGGACAGTTCAGAGGTATGTATTCTGAAACAGTTACCAGTCTGAATTCATCACAAATCATGCATTACCTGATAAAAAAGTATACCTTATTTATGTCCACTTTAATTGTTCGAAAGGAAAAATTAAGTATTATATTGTCTCATAAAACCACAATCCACGTTCATAGCATTGACTGCCAGGCTGAATAAGAGAATGAACTTATTGTCCATTGTTCTTCTTTCCAAAAGTGTGTGGAAATTGCCTGTTTAAACAATAACTGTCATATCTGATACAAAATGGTCAGACTGGGAAAAGTGTGCTCATACTGGCCTGTTGGTCATTTCATTTGTAAGTGTATATTTATGGGCATTCATCCTAGTTCTGAGTAACTAACATGTCTCTCCTCTGAACAATTCCTGCATTTGATTAGATAAACCACATTTTTGGAAGTACATATCTGATATGTTTTGCATCTTGGATGGTTGCAGGATTTTGTGCCATTCTGGACTATGTTCTTCTCTGGTGTAAGTGAGCTTCTGGAAGGAAGATTCTTTAGATTTGGTGGTTGTTTAAATGACAGCAACAGGAATGCTTGAAAATATCTCTCAAGTTGTCATGCCAGCTGAAAGCTTGAGTAATTGCAACATCTATGTCAGTCTAATAAAAGATATTACATCACATCTGTGTTCCAGCATCTTTGTGTTTGTGTTAGTGGACCAGGATGGTATTTCTTTAATTTTTTTCCTTACATCTGGGCTACCGTGACACGGAATTATTCTTACTTTACCAGTACTTAGTACCTCATGTGTTTCTATTATTACACATTCTAGATAGTAGTTAACTGTAATTAATTAGGCTTTTATATTTTTCTGTATTAGGAGCAAAAGACATTCACCTCTTGTTCCATCTTGCAAACACTCATACTTAAGTGTATCCTGGGAAGCAAATATCATTTGTTTTCTAAAATTCTGTTATCACTATTAAATCAACGTTTCTTAAATCTTACAAAACCTTGAATTTGTATGTTTTATTTTGTAACCTTTAAGATAAAGATCTGCAGACAGACTTACTATTCTGGATAGTTACATTTAACAGTTAATTGAGATAACATTTTCAACAGCACGGTATCTGTTGGATATAGTTGTAGCTTACAGCTACATCTGTTATATGACTATTATAGCAATAAGTATCAGCTACTAAAAGTAGCTAGAACTGAATGGAATTAAGTAGTATTAAATGTGATGCTAGATAGAAGAATTGTATTAGTGAACAGCAGATTAGCATTCTTTTGGGGTAGAAAGAAAAAAAGTAGTACCTCACAGGAGAGTTCAACAGTAAACTAAATGCAATTCTTAAAAAAACCTTAACTGTGAAATAAATACCCCCCCAGATTTAATAAACTCCATGTAGGAATAGTGTAGGTCCTACATGGAGTGTACTGTGGCTGTGTCTGCCGCTCACCCTCGGCAGCACGCATTGCATATTAATGAAGGCGTGCTACTGAGAGAGAGCAGTGTAACATGGTTACAGAATCAGTGTAGGGGGTATGTTACAGTGTCTACAGATGACTAACACACCCCCTGTACTGTTAAAGTGCAGGATGGCACTTAATAATGGCACATGACAGACATCTAAAAATCGAAACTGGATGCATTTAATTATTTAGGAAAGGTCAAGCTTAAGCATAGCTAAGCAAGTTTGCATGGTACGGTGATCAGCAGTGCTTAAATGTAACTGAGAGCTATATAGAAATGTGTAACTGTAATTGCCATGTGCTTGGCAGCTGAATGGTTAGAGTCATGGTCTTGATTGCAGTAGATGCATGGTTCAAATACACAGACAGGTTATTCAGCATTTACAAGAATAGGAAAATGTTATACAAATATATTTTTTAATTACGTATACATTGACATTTGTTAACCAGGTTAATCTTGGAGGAGCAGAAGCCCATTTTCAGTGGAGATCCGAGGATAAAAGCCCCAGTTACATGTGTACAATACATTAAAGTCACACTCCAAGATAACGTAATTAAAATGTATAAGGCTAGGAGATATAAAGTAAAATAGATACATGTAAAAATAAAGTATTATTATTGAACAATTACTGTCAATATTTTTTTTTTATTTTTAAAAAAAATCTGGTTTGCCCATAGCTAAGCTCTGCTAAGCATTGCTAAGTGAAGCCAAGCAATGCTTAAACAGGACCCATTTTAACAGTACTTAGCAATGTGCAGCTCCACTTAGCTGGCTTGGACAGTGATAAGCATTTGCCAGTTTAAGCACTGTTCAGCTAAGCTTAGTGGGTTTGTGTGGTGCTAAGCTTCACTTAGCATTTTTAAAAATGGTCCAATGGCGGCAAAGGGTGGGAAAACAACCTTATTTGAGCTGAACATGTGGGAATACAGCCAAAATCTGTTGGAGTTTGATCTATGCAGGAGCTATGGTAGGTGTTGGAGAGGGTGCGCATTTCCAGGTGCAGCAGTGGGGCATGTTCGAGTCCAGAGTTGGGCTCCTCATAAAAGGACATGACATCTGTCTGCTGCAGGGTTAGTACCAGGGGTCCAAATACAAATCTGAGGCCTTGGACCAGCTGGTACATGACCTCACCACTGCAACTGGCATCCCCAACACTGGTGAGCAGGTGTGTCACCACTACGATGACCTGAAGCATAGGAAGGGGGAAGTCATGGCCCAGTAGATCCAATATGCTCAGGACAACAATGCCCCACAAGTTTGTAAGCATTAGAAGCATTGATTTACCAAAGTCTAGTATGAATATCTGATAGACAGGTATGCATAATGGTGTGTTTCTCTCCCCACAGCTACAGAGGAGAGAGCTTGCAACCTGGAGGCCCGTGCAGGATTTCTGGCCAGGTTGCGCCAAGAGTGTGGTGAGTACAGATGTATCTTGCAATATATACTAATAGAATTAAGAAAGAGTACAGTAGTAACTCCCAGTAGGTATATTCTGTTTTGAGTGTACTGCAATGAATGTGTTCATAGACATGGACTGATATAAATGAGCAATGCCAGATTCAGTTCAATATACATAAAAGCATGAAACCTGATGATGTTAAGGAAAGCAATTTACTACTACATCAGTAATGTTAAGGAATAACAAGTGTATACTGTATTAATTATGATGTACAGGTAATAAAGTAAAACTGGATTCATTATGTGAAGGGAATAAATCATCGGCATTCATAAATTTTAGGAGTTCTGCAGTCAGAATTCTTAAGGAAATAAAGTTAGTAATGCATACAGTATGGAATAATAGCTGTCTTTCAATACCTGCATTATGTAAAATGTTCAACAATGAAAAGACTTTTAACTGTTTCATGTCACCCTGAATAAAGGTTTCTTGTCCCAAATGTGTGTATTTTGGGCTGTTGGTCAAGGAGTTGTGTATTACAAGTTCTCTGAAGTAAACATAGGGTATAATACCATGAAGTAACTGAAGGCTGGCCAATAAAGAACTGTTTTGCTAAAGTGTATATGTGGAGCTGTACTACAAGATGTACCGCATTATGATATTTGTTCTGCACTATAAGATGTGAACCTTGAATAGTAATGGGTAAGGTAGTATAGTGTGTTTCCCTCAGAGTTGTCTTTTGTTAACCTTTGCATTTCAGCCATATGCATTCCTGAACACACTTATGCTGATGCAGGCAGGTATGAAACTGTAATAGCTGTAGACTGCAAATATACCATCTGCAACTGTATACTGGTCAGGTAGCCAACCCAACACCCTGATATGGTCTGTACACTTCACATATATTCCCATCCACTAGAGGTTAAATGTGTACACCTGCATTCCAAGTAGTAATACACAGTTCAACTACTATCTCTGTCATGCATGGATCTTATATATGTGTGTTCAAGTGTCACTGCAGTCTTGTGTGACTCTTCTCTTGCATTACCAGATCAAAATTTGTTACCAGGTGAGCTCTTGGCACATATCAGTCAATCAACACAAAGCAGAGGCTCAGTATCTCAGTTTGCTAAGTGATATGTATGTTGTTCATTTTTCTGCACACAGACTGGGGTTCGAATCCAAAGACAAGTACTAATATATATTTATAGAAACAGACAAGTACTACTGAATATATATAGAAACAGTTATGTATTGTTAACATATGTTTTCCTCACAGGAATTACAGGTAAATAAATTGTCTGTCATAGCTGTTCCAATGGTATACTAATTGGTGTCTCCAGATGTAGAGCATTGCTCAGCAAGATGATAAGAATGCATTAAATTAAACTTCCACAAGTACACTACTATTCCATGTTAATAAGACAAATAAAACTGTTTATTGTTGCTAAGACTGTATGCCCGGTGTGTTTGTGAATGTCTGCTGATAATCTAACCCCATGCCTGCCAAGGACAGCAGGATACATGTAAACTCTCCGTACTATGCATGATACATGTCTCTCAAGTATCATACTGTCATGGATAGTGATCACTGTTGCCAAAACCCTTGGACACAGATTTAACATCCAGTCAAAGTATGTCAATGGCACACTCACACATCAGTGCACAGTACACCTTGGTAGTCATATATGTTCCCCTGATATGTAATAGTCTCCTCTAGTAGTGTACCTGTATCTGTTAGAGCTTGGCCCATACTGTCCCTTGTGGATAGCTTGAGAGGCATGTACATGCTACTGAAGATATCAGGTACTTGTAGACATAAATGTGGGGGTAGACTTGTAGAGTATATAAAAGTACTGTTACAATAAATATAAGCTTATACTGTTATTAATGGAATACCTCTTTCTCCCCCAACCCTTATTTGCATCACACATATTATTATTGTTATACTACGGGTATGGTTTCCATTTCACATATGTTGTTCTCAAAACCTTATGTTGGGCCTTGTGGTTATTGTTACATATTACAATGGTTGCATATTAACATCCCTTGTTGAAATACCAATGTTGTTGTTTTTTTTGCTGCAACTCTTACTGGCATGCTGTTACAATGCTGACTGTTATCCCATTTATTGTTGTGTTCTGCTTAAATGCCCTGTGCATGACTAACCTATAGACTTTAACAAAAATCTCAATACCATAGCACGAGTGGGTAGGCCGGTACCTGCAGACCCACCTACCCCACCTCATCTGGCAATGGGACCGGGTCCCAGCACATCTGAGACCCTACTTAGAGTTGCCTCCTCTGCTGGTCCTGCACCACCCATGGGTGGAGCCGCCTTTCCATGGGTGCAGGTGTGGAGAGGGAGTAGTCACCCAGCAGCAGCTCTCAGGGATAGTGCACAGGATTCTCCAGCGTGGTATGGACAATCAACTGTTCCAGATCAAGGGCAGACTAAGCACCCAGAAGGTCAGGCTGGCCCCAGCACCCAGCCCCCAGCACAGCCACCTTCATGGCCGTGAAGGAGCAGTGGTGACTGGCCGTGGGTGGAGACCTCAATCCTACTGCTGACATCTGGGGGCACTTGGTCCTCCAATTCCACAACACCCTCCCCGTCCAAGGATTTTACCCTCCTCATGTGTCATACATGCCCTTCTCTGTTGTCTTGTCTGTCTTGTCTATTTACAAATGCTTCCACTCCTACCCAACTTACCTCCCCACATGTACCTATATCCCTTCCCCAACATGCCTACTCTCTCCTTAAAAAAAAGGGTATCTGTCCCACAAAAAAAATCACCTCATACATAGCTCTCCATTTTGCCCACACCTACACTGCCATCAGTCAATCATCACAGCAATTAATCAATAAAGTTGATGAAAACAAATGAAAACTTTTAAACACAAAACCAAGTTCCAATAGCCACGAGTTTAAAACTGGAACACCTTTATTTCAATTTTTAGAAACAAGCGTTTTCGCTCCTGCAAAGCTGGAGCTTCATCAGCACATAGTTCTGATGTTTTAAACCTTCTCAAGTGACAGATGTTGATACTGCAACGACACATCAACTGCAGAAATCAGTTCAAATTGCTGTTGCCACTTGATGTCAATATGAGTATGAATCCAGAGTATTAGAAACGACAGAAGTTCCACTTGTAAATCAAATCCCAGTTGCTTTTCAATATCAAATATGCCACAATACCCAGGTCAGTTGTAAAACTTTAATAGCATAAAACAGAGGAATGAGCGTTTTCACGGTCACACACACTGCTTCTTCAGATTCCCGGTGTGTGTGACCGTGAAAGCGCTCATTCCTCTGTTTTATGCTATTAAAGTTTTTACTTTTACAACTTTGGACCTGGGTATTGTTGGCATATTTGATATTGAAAAGCAACTTTGGGATTTGATTTACAAGTGGAACTTCTGTGTCGTTTTCTAATACTCTGGATTCATACTCTTAATATTGACATCAAGTGGCACACAGCAATTTGAACTTGGATTTCTCTGCAGTTGATGTGTCGTTTGGCAGAAGTGACATCAACATCTGTCACTTGAGAAGGTTTTAAAAACATCAGAACTATGTGCTTTCTTGTATGCTGATGAAGCTCCAGCTTTGCAGGAGCGAAAACGCTTGTTTCTAAAAATTGAAATAAAGGTGTTCCAGTTTTAAACTCGTGGCTATTGGAACTTGGTTTTGTAATTAATCAATAAAGATATGTCACCCACTCCCCTCTCTCTGGGATGTGAGGCTCCAAATTCCAAATTGTCCACAACATGCACAGCTGTTGCTGTACAAGAAATGGCGAACTATGGTCCTTTCCTACACCCATCCTGCACATCCCTACCTGTCTTTTATACCATACCCCAAAAAAACCTATAACAGGGATCCACAAAACACCCATACATAAAGGGATGGGGGTGATGGTCAAGTGACAGGGAGATGTGTCATTCTTCCCCTACAAACATACTCCACTGATAGACCAATGGCTACTGCAGCAGCAGCATGCATATTCTGATGGAAATGATGTTTGACACTCACATCTGTCCATCTCCTTACTGACCTCAACCCACATTGTTAAACAGTAAACTGCCACATAATCAGAAAGTCTGTTCACAATGGCCAAACATAGTATGAAAATCTGTGGACATACCACATAAATCCAAACCGTGGACAGTAGTTTAACCTTCCCTCAGTGATGTTGTAGTTCCCACACCTAGATAATGTCCTTCTCACAGGCCAGGGAAAAAGGTCAAGGCCTACATGAAAGCCTCAAATACAGCACAGTGTTGCCATGACTTTGGCTAATGAAAGTGCAACCCAGCTGTTCTGAATGCAATTAGCAAGTCTGAGCCACAGATTGGTGCACAGGAAATCAGCTGTTCATGAGCATTACCTACAAAAGGTAAGCTGCTGCCTATGGTACACAGGTCTGTGACTTTCTCTATGATGACAGACTGCACTAGCCTAGCATTCTACTACAGGATTTCTGTACATAAAGGAGTACAGCATTATACCGGGTATGTAATAGTATTCTCCATGTAATCAGATGCAGTTGGGGGATGCAGGCATGGGAAATAGTGATTACCACAATAGAGGTCTGTGGTAAATATCTTGGAATTACATGTTGCTGTTAGTCAGTTGTCCAGCAGCTACAGGATTCCCTTTCATCTCTGTCTGCTCTGACAAAGAACACAGCTCTGGCCCCTGAGTCCCCCAACAATGGTCAGCTCTTGTACGAATGCAACTGAATTGTGTATTAGACAATAGTGACAGTCAGCAGTGGTGGCCACAGCTGCCATATCCCATGTTGTACTGTCAGTCTGCTCCTCTAATGCTGTGAATGTCAAACAGGCATAATTCAAACATTGTCCAGGTGTCCCTGACTTTTCCTGATGTACTCTGGTTAGATCACTGTGTACTCAGCACTTGTATATCATCACTGGAGAGCTACAGCTATTATACCTGTTGACCCCCTACAGCAGGACAGCAGGTTATACCAGGTAGTAGTGGGAGGAAACAGGCTCACCCTCAGCAACTGAGTGTACATACTGAGAATGCAACATGAGGGAATGAATACAGTAACAGATATTAAAGTACCATAACTGTTTTCTGGTGTGTCTGGCCTGTGACAGACAGATTCCCCACAGTCTAGAAACAACTATTACATATTGTCCAACTGATTTCCAGGCATCCACATTTTCCTGGCAGAGAGTCCAATCCATCACAGCACACAGGGTCATAACTGGTATACCAAGGATCATACAAGGTTACTAGCCTATTGGGCCTGAGGCCCTTACAAGCCTAGCCATTAGTTTATTCCCAACAGAATCATCAACTAGCACCTGTTGCCACTGTCATTGAGGGACACAGATGGGACCCCTGTGACAGATTTGTGGTATACCATCCACCTATCATGGTTACATTTGATGATGGTCTGCATGGTACTGTGTTTTACATGTATGGGAAGTGCATTCCTAAGACAAGGCAGCCTCCAGGAGACAAACCTGTCTGTCCAGCAGGTTTTGTTGATGTCACCTATCAGATTCAGGCCTGTTGCACTGGTAAAGCACGGGGAAGTAGCATGGGGCAGCTGTTGAAGGGCAGGGTCCAGCATTGGGTTGTAGGCATTCCACAGCCCACCTCTGGGCAACCTGTCTGGTACTGAGTGAGGCACTACTGATTAGAGGCTGTCTGCATGGGACAGGTGTTGGAGGGCATGAATTACTTTACGGGTATTACCATGGCCTTTCCAGTTGTTGCAGATGTCTGGATAGGTACATATCAAACAGGCCATTGTCTAAAGTATTGTTGTACTGGTTAAGGACTATACAGAGGTAATGTACACCTTTTTTCTGGGTGTACTCCCTTTACCTATGACTTTCACCATGTACAAGGCCTTTCTTCCACTGCCATTACATGATGATTGAATGTGACATTGTTATCAAACTGAGTACCCAGATCTGTCAACACAGGTTGTCTGCATACCTCTCAACCTCTTAGATTAAGAAATCTAGACAAAGCCATAAATAAAAGTGGGGCAAAGGCCCAAAAAATAGGGACAATTTTTAAATATTTCTCTCACAAACTTAGGAAGTTGTTAGAACATGTTTTGCATTAGCATGAATTTTCTGAGGGGTATTAAGTCTGAAATTGAAATATCTGTCATTATTTTCTAATTTCAACCTTTAATAATTTGCTACTAATATGCTGGAAAATCACAATTTTAGCAAAAAATGGACTGAAATTCTGTACAGTTTAGAGGTGTGGTTGTGTGTTTATGGGGTTGCCAATGATGTGGCAAACAGTAGGGCCGTGTCCTTGCTGTATGGTATGATGGTACTGTATTTTGCATTTAGCTTGAGGCCAAGTCCTTGGCCCCAGTCTGTACCCAATGTAAGACCCTTTGGCAGTTTGTTAACATCATTTGGTGGGTCAGTGACAGACAGCACACAACCTACAGTCAACACAGCCTTAGTCAGTACTTCCATATGTGGCTGGTGGTGGTTAGCATTCATGCCTAGATACATGTGGGTTATGTAGGGGCACCAGCTACCCATAGGGTCTTGACATGTATACATGTTGCACACACATAGGCAAAACAGAGTAGGGTTGCCAACTTAATGAATGCCTAATGTTAGACATTTCATGTAGTATCATGACAGTTGGTAGGACAAGCCACACCCATGGCAAGTGCAAAGAACAGGACTTCTCTTGGTCTGCCAATAAACATCTTATTTTTGAAGCATTTCTCTAGGTTATGCTATGTCTCAGTACATTCCGTTGTTTCTGATGTAAAATGACTGGTTTATGCAACTATTACACACATTTAGGAAATGTTTGTTGTCCTACACTCTTAAGACCTATGTATTGTTTTAGTTGTTTTCATAGGATACATCTGGCCAAACATGGACTGCAACCTGCACAGTGGTACAGGTATTGGACCTAACACAATCACACTGCTGCAAGGGGATATACATAAACACACACACACACACACACACACACACACACACACACACACACACACACACACACACACACACACACACACACACACACACACACTCATGAACTGCCCTTGTTGAGAGTATAACTCTTACCTGTCTAGTTGTACATACTATAGAGCTACACACATATCACGTGTGCCATGGTGCTTATATGTTTTGGTAGCGTTGGACAGTACTATTCAGGTGGGTGACATCTACAGGTGCTGTAAAGGTTACCACTGAGGGGGGTTAACAGGTTTGCACAGGCCCTTAAAATGGTATAACCATTGCACACAAAATCAGAGAAGACAGCCACATTGCTGTAAGAGGATATGCACACATAGACACATACACTCACACAGTTACCAGTTTTGAGATTAGAATCCCTACCTATTTAGGTGTATGTACTATAGTACTACATACTTATTGCAGGCGCCACCTAGCTTAAGTATGTGGTGAATGTCTAACTGTGCATCTAAGGTAGATTACACCACCAGGTCCTGTAAAGTAATCCAATGTGGGAATTAACAGGTTCTCATTATGGCATAACTATCACACAATGCAAATACACTGCTACAGGGGATAGCCTTCACACGCACACACACACACACACACACACACACACACACACACACACACACACACACACACACACACACACACACACACACACACACACACACACACACACACACACACACACACACACACACATATATATATATATATATATATATATATATATATATATATATATATATATATATATATATACATACACTCACACAGTTACCAGTCACAAGACTAGAACCCCTAGCTATCTAGCTGTATGTACTATAGTGCTACAGACTTATCACATGCACCACATAGCTTATCCACCTGGAGAGTGTCTAACTGTGCATCTAAGGTACGAATATTTTTGTGTATTTTAGCACATGAATACTGTGTTTTCCTGTCACCCACAGTTCTTTAATGTACCAGGTTATACGTTATTTCATAGTGTATTTACTCACAACACATTTAGTCAGCTCATAAGGCTTTATTTTACTCATTCCATTATTGTATGGGAACTGCTATTTGCTGACGAACTTGTTTTTAACTGTTTTGAGAACTCATACCTTTTTAAGGTTTCTATGGAGCTTTTTTAATTAGTTAATGCACTTGCACTTGATTGGTTTGATGTTTCCAATTGTTAAGTATAAGAAATTTTGTCCTAGTCTCATTGTACGTCTGATGAAGGCGGGTTATTCTAACTTGCCGAAAGCGCTCACTAACATTTGGATTTATTTGTATTCTGATTCGCAACATTAAAGTTGTGTTTTGTTTTTACCAGCGATCTCTTATTGTGTGCAGTCCGCACTTTTCGCAGTTTCTGTGCATCTAAGGTGGATTACACCAGCAGGCCTTGTAAAGTGGGTCAATGGGAGGGGTACACAGGTAGGCACAGGGTTAAAAATGTATTGGCATTGTACACACATAAGCAAGAAATAAACACAGCCACAAGGGGATATACTTACACACGCACTCACTGAGTTGCTGTTGCTTGGATTACAGCCACTACCTATCTAGCTGTATACAGTATAATTCTACATAGTTATCGCATTATGCAGCTTATGCATTTGGATAGTATCTGTCAATGCTGTTGGGGTAGATGGCATCAGTAGCTGCTGACAGGGAGGCCACTATTCTGGAGGGCAGTAGTCACAGGGCCATAACATGAGGGACCATTGCACAGACATAGGCCTGTTAGGAGTGTGTTTTCTGCTGTATGTGGAATATATGCACAAACGTACATTCACACACAAGGTGGCTCATGTGAGATGAGAACCCTTACCTACCTATTATTACACGTTAAAGCTCACCTTACTATTTGCATGCACCACTGTTGCAGCTGATGTATGACTGCCTGCAGCACTACATAACTCTATGCCTTTCTGGGTCTCTCTTGCTTTCTCTCTCTCCCCCTCTGTCTGCATCTCTATATATGATGTATGCATGTGTATATATATATATATATATATATATATATATATATATATATATATATATATAATATGTGTGTGTGTGTGTGTGTATATATATATATATATATATATATATATATATATATATCTATCTATATATATATATATATATATATATATATATATATATATTTATATGTTACCTGTATATATGCATCTATAATAAACTCAACAAATCCACATATATCTTATATGTGCCACATACGGATAGATAATGGTAATCATGTCTGATGTGGATAGGGAAAGACAGTTAAGGTATACATAGCTGTCTGTATGCACAGAGATATACAGGCATCACAGTTCTATAGTCAGATGTGGCTTCAGACATGGGCTGAAATTAGCTAAGTGTAGGAGCATGCCTAGTATGACCATCAATACTTAGAATGGGACTCCAGGCTAGACCTACTTGTACTCCAGTCCAGGATTTTGTGTGCCACAGCCAATTGTTTGCTGCACCTGAGGAAACAGTTCGGCACCTCCATGATATAATGCCTGATGGATTTCCTGGCTGTGTGCTGTCCATGCTATCTGACCCATATCTAGGGTGTGTACAGAGTGTATTGGACTGAACAGAGTTTTGCATAATATGTATGGTACATTTTATATAACACTGTGATGTTTTGGAATGTCAGTATCAGATCATTATAGGTTGATATGTGAGGAACCGCTGACAAACATTTTGGTTACTTACTCCATACACTGCAGGGAACACATGCTACTGCACAAGCTGTTCTATTCTGTACTTTCTACATTTGATAGGGCAGTAGTTCCTCCTTCCCCTTATATGTGGGCCTTTGCCCTGCCCTGATCCAGTTTCTGGCTTTGTCCACAGTTGGTGCTCTATGTAGTTGCAGGTATGCTGTGATTGGGGTAAGAGATGCAACACCACACACAGGGCTACAAAATTCACATCTCTGCCTGTGTGTGGTGTTGCATCTCTTACCCCAATCACAGCATACCTGCAACTACATAGAGCACCAACTGTGGACAAAGCCAGAAACTGGATCAGGGAAGGACAAAGGCATGGTTGTCCAGCAGGTGCACCATACATCTGCTCTGGTCCTCAGACAGTTTTTGTTGTACTCTTATTAAAGTCTTACAGCCAAAAATTTAGACTGAGCCATATATAATGTTGGGGCACAGGCCACACATGGGGGTATGATTTTAATATTGTTCTTACAAATGTAGACAGTTGGTAGAATGGTTTTCTATTAGCATGCATTTTCTGATGGACATGAAGTCTGCATCTGAAATGTCTGTCATTATTTTCTCACACCAACCTTTATTGATTTGCCACTAGTTTGCCAAACAACTGCAATGTTATGACAAACAGAACAGATTTATGAGGCATAAATGCGGGCATTCTGCAAAGCCCTGTGCATTTGTGGGGTATAGATGGTGCCCACTGACTTGTTTTAAGTATTGACACCGTTATGTGACAGCCTTTATATCCTGGTGCTACAGTGACTTGTTACAACCTGCTGTTCTACTAGCCACCGTATAGGTTACTCAGAGTTGTGTACTGTCCATATCTGTGGCCCCCTGTCCCTTTATTGTCTGTGGCTTTGTCCAGCTTTCTTACAGTAATAAATACTGACATGGACATTCTGTAGAACTCCTACCATAGGTGTGGCTCACATGCAAAGAGTAGACACAGCCAGTCTCAAACCATGTATCCTATCAATCACGATAATGCACTTCACCCACTAAGCAACAACAGCCACTAGAGAGTGCCGTTTACTTCCTGACACCATCAAACACAGACATACATAGCACACTGACCCCTGCATATTGGAGAACAGGTACATGACACCAGGTTGATTGGAACATCCCAGGGATCATGTGGTCTGCTGGTTTTTACCTTGAAAACATACTGTTACTGCAGTTGTATAGGAACATGGGTGTGTTGGGGATAGGGGACTCTAGCATTCTCAATCAAGCATCATTCCTGTGACCCCAGTTTTTGTAATTACCTCGCATAGTGCAGTGGGTTTTGCTGGCTTGGGGCCTACTGCATACTATGGGGTAAACAGTATTGGCAGTGGGTTCCTGTTGTTCCACATAGCTGTCAGTTATCTGCAGCTATCCCAGTAGCTCACTTCATTCCCTTGCATACATGGGGTATGTCCCTACATATGCTACCACAGTCTACTACCCCATTCATTTGTTGTAAAGAAGAGTGACTTACCTTGTGCCTGCAGCAGTTGAAAGAACAGTGTTTCAGGGCTGATTCTGTCAGTTGCACGCAGTGCACAGCTTGGACATGGTAAGGTACAGGTGTTGTGGTGTGGCTGGCATTGTTTTTACTATGTATGTGAGCTGGAGTGAGGTGTCAGTCCCTAGGTCCCTAAGTTGTCAGTGTATGTGCTATGTGTTGCCTCTTTGCCAAGGCCAAGGCATACTGTGCTTGCCTACATCTGCCTACACATCTGCCTACAGGAATAAGCTCATGGGTTCCTTCTCTCAGACCACCTGTGTCTGTGAGGACTTTGACATTGGTGGAGGGCTCTGTGACCCTTCCCTGTGATGTCCTTGCCGCAGCTGTTTCTCCAGGACCATATTGTGTAGCATGGCACATACTGTGAACGTGTGCACATGTGGTTGGAGGGTACTGCAAGGATCCACCAGATATAGCGCGGCAGCAGAACCATGACTTGGGCAGCCCAAACATATGGTCTGTGATTTTCCTATTTTGTGCATGTGCCTCATTATGGCATTCTTCAGGAGATGTGTGTGCATTTCTGATAGGTGCCATTATCCATGGCTCCAGTATGTAGCCAGCATCCCCCAGTAGATAGCCATATGGGATGTCCCCCTGGCAAATGTCTGGTACAGCTGTGCTAGATGAGGGAGTTGTGATAGTCACCAGGGCTGCCAGTACACACACTCATAATAATGCCCTGGGCATTGCACATGACCTGGCATTTGATGGACTGATACCCCTTGCAGCTGATGTAGATCCTTGCCTCTTCACAAGATAGTGCTTTGATGTGCACATAAGTGCAGTCTATGGCACCTAGTACCTTAGGGTAGTGTGCTACATGGTGAAAGAGACAAATATTGCTGACCATCTCCTCAGGGGTGCTGGGTAAATAAATGTGCTCACTGGCATGTGCTTGCATGGCATCCAGGAACTGGTGGAGTACCCTGGATGCAGATGCCTGTGAGATCCCCATTATGTCCCCAGTTGGTCTTTGAAAAGTACCTGTAGCTAATATTCTAAGGGCTACACATACCTTTTTTTCCACTGGGATGGGTTCCCCTCTGTTGGTTCTGGATCAGAGTTGAGGGCAACAGAGCTGAGTGAGTTCTTGTAGTATGTCCCTGTACACCCTGTAGCTCTCTACAATCTCCAGCACATGTAACCCCTGGAAGGTCACCCTGGGCCTGAACATGGTTCTCCTTCTCAGTTTGGGCCTATTGTCAGCATCATCATCTTCAATGACCTCAGCCTCAAGCAAATACAGATGTAGCAGAGCAGCAGCAGCCCCTAGCATTTTGTCAGTTAAAATTCCCAAGTGTGTACTCCAATGGTGCAGAGTATGTGGGAAAATCAGATTGTAGTGTGTATGCATACTTTATAGTGTATGCTGCAGTTGCAGCCTGTGTGATTGGCTCATTATGCTGCATTCCACCTGATAGGCATATAATTTTGGTTTCAGTGGGCCAGTGTCTGTTGAACAGGGCTTATCAGTCATTTCTACCTGATTGGCTTTCCCAGTCTATTTTGTTTCCTATTTCTTTCACTGTTAAACAGTGTGGCGTGCCACACATACCTGAGGCAGTAGTGTAAACTGTGCTCATCAGTTTTGACACTCCCCCAAAAACAGGGGCATTCAGCTTTTCTTAAACTTGCAAAAACATGCTCAACAGCATCAGGCACACACCCCTGCTTAGGTGTGCTTAGCTGAGAGCAAACAGGTGCCGCTCAGCTCCAATCCACTTTAACAAAGTGTGACACATGCCCTTTTGATGTCAGCTACCTGTTCTACCACTGCCTACACTGTTATAATCCCACCATGGGTTGTATCTGTGGACATTGTGGACATTTTTGCTATTCAGTAACTCCAGCTCATTTGCATACAGCTAATTGAGTATACCCTGGATACTTCACTACACCAGGGGCTGCCTCCATAGCAACCACTGATACCTGCCATTGTAATATTCTACATGTTGGGCACTATAATGCAATTTATTTGCAAATGTCTACTTTACACTTTTTTGCACTTTTTAATTTTTTTTCCATGACATGTTTGCGCATTGCTGCATGTAGTACACATGTAATATATGTATTACAACAAAATCATAATTTTTTTAATGATTTGCATTGCTTTCTGGACACACTGGCCATAGTTGTGGCCATTTGTATGCCTATGGTACCATATCCATCCTTTTTTAGGTTTTTACAGCCCCTGTTGAAACATTACAGTCCAGAATTTTTTTTTTATCCGCTTACATTTCTTACACCAACACAGCACCTACACGGGTGCCTTTCTGCTTATTGGATCACAAATCAACCTCATTTGCATGGTTTGCAGCTGCTTATGAGGTGATTTGCATTCTACGGAGACTTCCATGACTGCACGCTCGTGCACACCCCTCCGCCCTGTTTCCTGGATCGCTCAGCGGCCATGTTCAGGCAGTAATAATATGCCTATATGGAGAATCGCTCCATGTAGGCTTTATTGAATTCCAACCTTTATCTCTTTATTTTTCATTTACTCCACAGACATGTTCATTTTTACCCATGTTTTCCTTTCCTTTGTGCATATGCCTATTTATTGACACTCCTATCCTTTCCTTTCCTTTCCATCCCATCCCAGTTGATTTTCTCCTTTTTGTTTCAACAACTTCATCTCAATTTCTGTTCTCATCAGTGGTGTAATATGTCAAGTAGGCTGCACGTCTCATTTTCTTTTGTGTGTGTGTGTGTGTGTGTGTGTGTGTGTGTGTGTGTGTGTGTGTATGCGTGTAGTTCAAATTACCCATATGTTCTCTGGTTAAATAAAAAACATTCAGATGTTACAGTATATATTGCACTTTCTCCAAGTGACCATTTTGCTTCTGTATACTGTTTTGGTACTTTTCTCCTTTTTAGGGGCTATGTATTCCATGACTGGTTTATACCCAGGGGTAATTCAATATAGCCTACACAGAATGATTCTCCATGTAGGAATAGTGTTGCGGCCCAAACATGGAATATGGCCACAGGGAAATCCAGGAAATAGGGCTTGGGGTGTGCACGAGCATGCCGACACTGTGTGGACATGGAAGTTTTTGCAGAATGCAAATCACCTCATCTGCTAGTGAAATCCATGCAAATTAGGTGATTTTGTGATCCAGGAAGCAGAAAGGCATCAGTTTAGGTGTCAAGTCTGCAGGAAAAATATACGTGGTTACTAACTGTGTGCTGGACTATAAAATTAAAACAGGGGCTGTAACAGCCAAAAAAAAAGCTTGCATATGTGACAGTAGTCATGCAAGTGGCCAAATCTAGGCATATCAAAAATTAATCTTTTTTTTAATACATATGCCACATGTAAGCTGTGTGCTGTGATTCACAAACATGCTATTTTTGCAAAAATAAAAAAACAAATAAATAAAAATGTGTAAAATATGAAATTTAAGGTAGAGAAAGTAATTGTGCCCAGCATACAGAGTCATACAATGGCAGGTTATAGTGGTAGCTAAGGAGACAGGCCCTGGTGTAGTGCTGTACCTAGGATATATGCAATTAGGGGTATGTAAATGAGTCAGGATTACTGAATCACAAAAAGGACCACTGTGTCTGTAGATACTAAACATGGTAGATCTAGAACTGTGTTGGTGTAGGCAGAACAGGTAGCTAACCTTAAAAGGGGGTGTAGTACGGCATGTTAAAGTGGATTTGAGCTTTGCGGCACCTGTTTGCACTCAGCTAAGAACAGCTAAGCAGGGATGCATGTCTGAGGCTGCTAAGCTATACTTATCTCTGTGGTGCATGTTTTAGCTGGTTAAAAAAGCCTTAAGCATGAACAATGTTTACACTGCTGTGCTTAGAAGAGGAAGAAATCCAAAACAAACACAAAAATAAAAGGAAATAGCCTGGGAAAGCCAATCAAGCATAAATGACTGATAAGCCCTGTTCCACTGACATTGACCCATTCAAACTTCTCAATAATATATCTGGCAGTTGGAATGCATCATAGTCAGCCAATCACACATGCTGCATCTGCAGCACACAAATATAAAGTATGCATACATGCTTCAATCTGATTTTCCCACATACTCTGCACCACTGGAGTAAACACTTGTGATTTTTAACAGACAAAATGATAGGGGCTCCTGCTGCTTTGCTGCATCTGTATTTGCCACAGGCTGAGGTCAGTGATTATGATGATGATGTTAAAAATAGGCCCAGACTGAGGAGGGGAAGAGTGCTCAGGCCCAGAGTAACTTTCAGGGGCTACATGAGCTGGAGATAGTAGAGCACTACAGGGTGGACAGGGACATACTACAGGAACTCACTGAGCTTTGCCACCTTCACCTCAGACCCAGAGCCAGCAGAGGAGAACTCATCCCAGTGGAAATAAAGGTATGTGTAGCCTTAAGAATACTAGCATAGATACTTTCCAAAGACCTGCTGGGGACATCATGGGGGTCTCACAGGCATCTGCATCCAGGGTACTCCACCAGTTTCTAGATGTCATTCTAACAAATGCCAATGAGCACATTTATTTCCCTAACACCCCTGAGGAGAGAACTAGCAATATGTATCTCTTCCATCATGTAGCACATTACCCAAAGGTACTGGGTGCCATAGACTGCACTCATGTGCACATCAAAGCACCACCCAGTGAGGAAGGTAGAGTGTATGTCAACCACAAGGTGTATCACTCCATCAACTGCTAGGTTGTGTGCAATGCCCAAGGCATTATCATCAATGTGTGTGCTGGCATTCCTGGCAGTTATCATGACTCCCACATCTGGCATGCATCACAGCTGTATCAGGCATTTGCCAGGGGTGTCATACCATATGGCCATCTAGTGAGGAATGCTGGTTATGCACTGGAACCACGGATGATGACACCCATCAGAAATGCACACACACCAACTGAAGAATGCCATAATGAGGCACACACACAAACTAGGAACATCGCAGAGTATGTGTTTAGGCTGCTCAAGTCATGGTTCTGCTGCCTTGACATATCAGTCCTACAGCACTCTCCAGCCACATGTGCACACATGTTCATAGTATCTACCATGCTATACAATATAATCCTGTGGAAATAGCTGCGGCAGGAACATCACATGGAAGGGACACAGAGCCTCCCACCAGTACCAAAGTCCTCACAGATACAGGGGGACTCAGAGGAAGAACCCCATGAGCCTTTCCCTGTAGGCAGGCATGTAGGCAGATGTAGGCATCCCCAGTATGCCCTGGCCTTGGCAAAGAAGCAACACATAACACATACAATGACAACCTAGGGACCCAAGGACTGACACCTCACTCTGACTCACATACACACAATAAAAAGGATGCCAGCCACATCACACTACTTGTACTTTACCATGCATAGGCTTTGTACTGCATGCATCTGACAGAGTCAGCCCTGAAGCACTATCCTCTCAACTGCTGCAGCCACTAAGTAAGTTACTCTTCTTAACAACAAATTAATGTGGTAGTAGATTGTGGTAGCATATGTATGGCATTGCTGCATGTATGCAAGGGAATGGATTGGGCTACCTGGATAGCAGCAGACAGACAGCTATGTGGGACAACAGGAACTCTCTGCCAAATGCTGGCTGCCCTATAATATGCAGTAGGCCACAAGCCAGCAAAATCCACTGGACTATGTGAGGGACTTACAAATAGTGAGGTCAAAGGACAGATGCATGGATGTCAATGTTGGAGTACCATACATACCTTTCAACCTCTTAGTGCAAGAAAAATGTACAAAGCCATAAAGAAATGTGGGACAAAGGCCCAAAAACAGGGAAAATTGTTAAATATTGCACTTATAAACGTAGAAAGTTCACAGAATAACAGGTTTTGCAGTAGAATGAATTCTCTGAAGGGTAAGAAGTCTGAAACTCAAAGGTCATTAGTTTCTAACTTCAGTATAACGATTTGCCAGTAATTTTCCAGACAACCACAATTTTATGAAAAATGGACCCAAAATGTGAGGTAAACATCTGGACATTCGGCGAATATCTATACAGTTGAGAGGTATGGTCCCCTACCCCTGATACACCTGTGTTCCCATAGAACTGCAGTAACAGTTATGTTTGTAAGGTAATAACAGCAAACCACACATTCCCAGGCTGTCCCAATCAACTTGCTAACATGTTCCATTTCCACAATATGCAGTGGTCAATGTGCTATGTGTGTGTGTGGTTAATAGTGTCAGGAAGTAGATGGCACTGAGTGGTGGCTGTTGTAGCTTACTGGGCTAAGTGCATTACTGTGGCTGACAGGGTCCATGGTTCGAGCCTGACTGTGCCTACTGTTTTGCATGTCAGCTATACCTACAGTAGGAGTTCTACAGGCTGTCCAGACATTAATATTTGTTACTGCAGGAAAGCTGGACAATGGAGGGACAGTAGGCCACAGATATGGACAGTACACAGCTCTGAGTAACCTAGATGGTGCCTACTAGAACAGCCGGCTGTGACAAGTCAGTGTCATGTGGGATTCAAAGGCTGCCACATAACTGTGTCAGTACTCACAGCAAGTCAGTGGGCACCATCCATACCCCACGAATGTCAGGGTTTCGCAAAATGTCCACACGTATGCCTCGTATATCTGTTCTGTTTGTCACAACATTGTATTTGTCTGGAAAACTACTGACTAAACAATGCAATTTGATGTGAAAACATCAATGACAGATGGCTGAGATGCAAACTTCAGACCCATAAGAAAATGCAAGCTAATACAAAACCAGTCTACCAACTGTCTACATTTGGAAGAGCAATATTAAGCTGTTGTCCCCATGTCTGGACCTGTGTCTGACTATGATATATAGCCCTGTCAAGATGTCTGCCTGTAAGAGTTAGAGAGGTATGGTCAACATGTAGCCTTAGAAGAACAGTGCAACACAAACTGTGTGAGCACCAGAGCAGATGTATGGGGCACAATGCTGGCCAACCTGCTAAACAGGTACAGTCAGAGGTGTGTAGTTTGTAACCCTGTGTGTGATGGCATGACTTCTACCCCAGTCACACCATAACTACAACTACATAAGACAGCAACTGTGGACAAAGTCTGTGACAGGAGCAGAGAAGGACAAAGGGCCACATATAAGGGGAAGGCGGAACCACTGGCCACACAAATGTAGAATGTGCAGACTACAACACATCATGCAGTAGCATGGGTTCCCTGCAGTGTATGGAGTCAGTAGACAAATGTCTGTCAGTGTTTCCTCACATTAATCTCTACTGATCTGCCACTGACATGCCAGGGTATCACAGTACTGTGCAAAATGTACCTCACATATTATGCAAAACTCTGCTCAGCCCAATACAGTCTGTACTCACCCTAGATATGACTCAGTTAATAATGATAGCACACAGCCAGGAGATCTCTCAGCCAGTCTATCAGTGAGGAGTGGACTGTTTGCAGAGACTCATCAGCTAATTGGCTGCATCACACAAAATTCTGGACCAGAGTACAGGTAGGTCTGGACTGGAGTCCCACTCTTATTGATGGTCATACTGGGCATGCTCCCATACTTTGCTACTGTCAACCCATACCTGGACCCACATCTGGCTACAGAACTGGGATGTACATGTATCCCTTCTGCATACAGACAGCTATGTACACCTTAACTGTCAATGCCCACCCCTATCAGACATGTTTACCCCATCTATCTGTATGTGGTACATATATGATTTATCTGGATCTGTTGACTGTGATATACATACAGATATATATGTAACATATACAAATTTATCATTTACAGAGAGGCAGAGATGGGGGGAGAGAGACAGAGAGACAGATAGAGAGAGAGACAAATAGAGACCCTGTAAGGAATAGAGTGATGTACTGCAACAGCCACAAATACACCAATTTTAACCAGTGGCATGTGCAAATACTATGGTGAGGCCCACTGTGTAATGGTAGATAGAAAGGGGTTGTAATCTCACATCAGTCACCATGTGTCTGTGTGTGTGTGTGTGTGTGTGTGTGTGTGTGTGTGTGTGTGTGTGTGTGTGTGTGTGTGTGTGTGTGTGTGTGTGTGTGTGTGTGTCTGTATGTGTTTCCAACAGGCCTATGTCTGTGTAATGGTCACCCATATTTTTTCCCTGTGACTACTGTCCTCTGCAACAGTGGTCTCCCTGTCAGCAGCTGCTGATCTCATCCACTCCAACATCTCTGGCAGACATTCTCTACATGTGTAATTCCCGTGGTGCATGCAATAAGTACATAGTGCTATAGTGTAGACAGATATGTAATGGCTCAATTCCAAACAATGCCAACTGAGAGTGTGTGTGTGTGTGTGTGTGTGTGTGTGTGTGTGTGTGTGTGTGTGTGTGTGTGTGTGTGTGTGTGTGTGTGTGTGTGTGTGTGTGTGTGTGTATGTAAGTATATTCGCTGGTGGCTTTGTATGTTTCCTGCATATGTGTGTGCAATCTTAATAAATTTTGAAACCTGTTCCACTCTGTTAACCCCTCATTACCGTACTTTACAGGGCCTGCTGATGTCATCCCCCTTAGATACAGCATTGGATACTCTACTGGTATGTAAGCTCTGTGGCCCATGTGATACGTACGTGGCACTATTGTACATACAACTAGATAGGGGTTCTTCTCTCAAGACTGCCAGTTGCATGTGTGTGAAATATATCCTCTGTGGGTGGGGTGGTTATACCATTTTGAGGCTTGTTCTACTCTGCTGACTCCCCCATTGCATTACTTTACAGGGCCTGTTGATGTCATTCACCTTAGATGCACTGTTTGACACTCTGCAGGCCATGCCTCTCAACTGTATACAGTTTTGCAGAATGTCCAGATGATTGCCTCATATACTTTGTCTGTGAGTCATAAAATTATGGTTTCCTGGCAAATAATTTGCAAATCATTAAGAGCTGAAGTCAGAAAATAATAACAGACATCTGAGTGTCAGACTTCATACCCTTCATAAATGTAATGGTAATACAAAACCTGTCACTCTATCAGTTATGTAAGTTTGTAAGAGCAATATATAAATGCTGTCCTTATTTTTGGGCCTGTATCTCTCCATTATTGAAGGCTTTGTCCACATGCATTTTTCTAACAGGTTGAGAGATATGCCCCAGGCAAATAAGCTCCATGGCATACACAATAAGGACATAGCACTCTAGTATAGACAACTAGAGATGTAGGCATTCTAATCTCAATGCTGGCAACTGTGTGAGTGTATATGTCTGTGCATGCATATCCTCTGTAGCAGTGTGGCTGTCTTGCCTGCATGTGTGTGTGCAATGTTTATACCATTTTGTGTGCCTATGCCACACTGTTAACTCCACCATCACCAACCTATTCATTGCCTACAGAGGTCATGCACCTTAGATGCACATTTACACATTTTCAAATGCAATAGCACTGTGGACCATGCAATACATATGGTGGAGTATACTGTACATAACTAGACAGATAGGTGTTGTAATTCCAAAACTGGCAACTTTCTCTGCATGACTGTTGGAATGCATGTCCCCTGCAGCAGTGTGTGTGTGTGACACAGTTATACCATTGTAAGTGCCTGTAAACCCCCAGTGGCAATCCTTACAGCACCTGCAGATATCAACCACCTGAATAGTAGTGGCAGACACTGGAAAACTGTATAAGCTCCATTGTTCATGCGCTATATATATTGCGCTATCTTATGTATAACTAACCAGGTAGGGGTTCTACTATTAACAAGAGCAGTTCATAAGTGTGTGTGTGTGTGTGTGTGTGTGTGTGTGTGTGTGTGTGTGTGTGTGTGTGTGTGTGTGTGAATGTATGTATATCCCCTTGCAGCAGTGATCCTGTGTTAGGGCCACAAACATACCTCTTGACCCCTTACAGAAAGACATCTGGAAAAACCCATACAGAAAAGTGGGACAAAGCCCAAATATTAGTGTCAATCTTTAAATATTGTTCTGAAAAGCATACAAAGTAGATATCATAACAGGTTGTGCATTCACATGCATTTTCTGAAGGGTATGAAGTCTGACAGGAAAATATCTGCCATTATTGTGTAACGTTAGTTTTTAATGATTTCACACTACTTTGCCAGAAAACACAATGTTATGCCAAATGAAACAAACATATGTGGAAAACAGCAGGACATTCTGAAGATATCTGTAGAGGTGAGATTTATTTCCAACACCTGTCCCACCCTGCAGGTTGCAGTCCATATTTAGCCAGGTGTGACCTGTGACAATGATATAAACAATACAGAGGTCCCCAGAGTGTAGGACAACAAACATTTTCTAAGGTTGTCTACTGATTGCATAAAGCAGTTATTTCACATCAGAAATACCTTACTGGTATGATAAATACATAATCTATGGTAATGGGACACAAAGAAGCTGTCATATTGGCAAAGCAAGGGAAGTTCTCTCTATTGCACTTGCTGTGGGTTATAGTATGCCCTGCCAAGTCATGATACTACAAGACGTGTCCCACATTCCACATTTGATAAGATGGCAAACCTACTTAGTGTTTCTTATGTGTGTGCAATATGTAGACATATGTACGCCCCGTGAGTAGCTTCCGCCCCCAATGACCCACATACATGAAAGCATGAATGCTAACTGCTATCTCCCACATATGTAGGTACTGCCTAAAGCTGTGGCAACTGTGAGTAGTGTGCTGCCTGTCATTGACTCACAAACCAATGTTAATACACTGCAATGGGGTCATGCAGCGGGTATGGAATGGTGGCCAGGTCCTGGCCTCCAGCTGAGTGCAGAAAACAATACCATCATACCATATGGTGAGGACTTGGACCCACTATTTTCCACATCAATAGCAACCCCATAAACACACAAACTGCATTTACAGACTGGCTACTCAGATTGATAATACTGTTGCATTCAGCCATCAAGTAATGGCAGTGGTCAGAAAAGTCTTGGATGTGGTTCGCCACACAGGTAAAGGGACTGCATCCAGACAAAAGGTGGACATTACCTCTATATAGTCCTCAGTCAGTACAACAATACAATAGCAGCATGGCCGGTCTGGTATGTACCTATGCAGACATCTGGACCAAATGGAAAGGCTATGTTAACACCCACAATGGTTATCCATGGCCTTCACCACCTGTTCCATGCAGACAGCCTCAAATCAGTACTGCCGCACTCTGTCTCAGACAGGTTGTCCACAGGTGGGCTGTGGCATGCCCAGATGGCAATGTTGTGCTCAGCCCTTCAACAGCTGCCCCATATATGTCACTATAACTGTGTGCACATTACCGGCATGACAGGCTTGAATCACATATGAGACAGCAAAAAAAAAAAAAAAACAGCTAGAGAGACAGGTTTGCCTCCCAGAGGCTGCCTGGTCTCAGGAATGCACTCCCTAAGCAAGTCAAACAGAATACCATGCAGACTCTCATCAACTGCGTCAAGGTTGAGTGGATGGGGAAAAAAATCTGTCCCAAGGGTTCAAAGTGTGTCCAGCAATGCAAAGGGCAACAGGTTCTGATTGATGATTTTGTTGAAGATAAAGTACTGGCTAGGCTTGTGAGGGACCCAGGGCTAGTACTCTAGTAACCTCCTCTGCACCTATGAACCTGTGATCCTTTGGAATTCCCAGGTGACATGCATCAAGAGTAGCATGCTGTGTCAAGGGGGTATGCTTGCAAGGTTATGCTGTCTGCCCCAATTGTCCCTCACACAGTGTTCCACACATATGCACCCAAGTAAACATGCACATATTCAGCCATAACTTGGCGATGAAAAATTCTCTACATTGCCACTCTGCCATCCTGAGTGTCTGTAATGGCAGCAGCTCACCACAACTTATACACACAGACACCTGGAACAGAAACAGAATACGGTTTGTGAGACAGCAGTCAGACAGCACTACTGATAGCAATAAAGCATCATGGCAGAAGGTGCATACACTTTGATGTGGATGCATGACAATTGCCAGCAGACAGCACCTTACAGGGTATAACGCTACCACACTACAAACTGCCATTAAGTGTACTATATTCATCCTATGCATCTGACACATATTAGCATGTCCCTGCATCGATGGTATGGATAACAGGGACATGGTACAGGTACCATCACATGCCCAGGGTGTGGTGTGGGGTTGCCAAAGGCCTTGGCTATGCCATACAGTTGACATTGTGTGTGTGTGTGTGTGTGTGTGTGTGTGTGTGTGTGTGTGCGTGCGCGCGTGTGTGTGTGCGCGTGTGTGTGTGTGTCTAGAGGGGTGATGGTCAGCAGGGCCATGGAGAGGACCTGTGTGTGTCTGTTGGTGATCTGCATGTGACAGTGATGTGTGAGTGTGTGAATGCACACAGTCAAGCCATGTGCTAGCCATACAGGAAGGTATGTTGGACAGCTGTGGATTGTACATGGCAGAATGAACAGTTCACCATCTCCAGCTACGAACATGGGAACTGGTTCTGCCAGGAGTGGCACTGGCAGCACCATTCCCAGGGCCAGATGCAGTACTACTTCCTGATGGTGACTGGTGCCTGCTGGGTCTGTGTCCCACATAGGACCACCCAGGACTATGTACCCATGGTGTATCACATTGTGGTGTGGACAGCACATTCCCTGTGGTAGTGCTGGTGGTACTGCCACTACAGGAATGTGACTGTGCATGACCATGTGAGCTCTCAGCTGATGTTGTTGATGACCTATGTATACCTGTTCGATGCCCTACTCCCACCACATGTTCAAGCACAGACATTGCATGATTAAGGACTGAAAATGTCTCACCCCACTGTCTATCCACTACCAGGCAGTGTGGCATCCATGACTCTGAGCATCCATCTGGTCTATCATTCACAACATGCTAGTGGATTCATGATGGGCCGAAACATGCATTGAGTGACACATGCTGTGATACCTCTGACAGGGGCTGGATGGGCAGCAGTCTTCCTTTGAGCACACATGTCAATCTGCCTGTGTGGGACCTCAATAGTTGTGTGACTATGGCTAGTGTTTACAGTGACAGATGCCATAGTCACCATACTCCTCTGTTTGGTGCCACCACCCTCTGACTGCCAATATCTGTGGCTGCTGGGGACTAGGTATGTGTGGGCATACTGACCATGTGCAGGGACATTTGGGTGGAAGTGGGATATCAACCAATGGGACAGATTCAGCCCTCAACAACCCCACCTGTGCCTCACAATGGCCACCATCATCATCAGAGTCTGATGAGACACTAGCATCAGGTTGTGAGGGGGACACACTCCAACCACTATGGTCACCTGTGAGGGGAAGACAACATGACAACATTAATTCCTGCACTATAATGTCTGCTGATTCACATATACAGGTGAGGTGCCACAAAGGTATTATACAGACCACACCTTCTTAGTGATGCCATGCACAATACACAATCAGACCACAACAGACACACTCTGGGCAGGTTCTGTCATGAGTCTGTCACAGTCCATGTTGGCTTTCCTGACCTGAGATGTATGTCCCTGGGCTATATGCAGTAAGATATGAGTGAGTACACTGATTATATGTTCCAGGCAGCTATGTCCCTAGCCTTATGCAGTGTTTGGCTGTCACCCACACTGACACCACAATACATTCAGGAAATAATTGACCTTAACATGTGGTCTTTTATCCTGTGATATTCCAAGGGGTCCTAGTACCTGTGATCCTTGTATGGGATGGTCAACAGACCACAATGCTCTGCAACAGATGGCCTCCATCTGTCTCAACTGGCCTTCATGTGTCTGGCAATGGTTCTCTTCACCCACATAGTGCCTACATTAGGAAAAGTAGTGATGTTATCAATATCAACATACAACTGTCAGTGCAGCACAAATTGAAGGCCATGCTGCAAAACCCTTGGTGTCTGCACATCACTCTGCCCTCAATGCAAGCATTCTTAAACCTGAGAAATGCTGACATCTGTGCAGTCTCACACACATAGTGCAATGCTGTAGAAATCACCCAAGCCTTACCAGGTTAACCATCCTATCTTACAGTCTTATCCCAAAGTTTGGCTGGAAATGGAATGGGACATGCGATTCTAGCATATATGACACACATACACACCACCATGCTGTACAGGCAGTAAGATGCACAGGGGACATGGCAGGGGCAGTTCACCATTGGCAAAACACCTATTCAAATCGTAGCTAGCTACTGACCACCACATGTGACCAGGAAGACCATCCAGCCTATATGGACCTCACCAACTGTATTCTGATTTTGGTCTGTAACCTGATCCTGGGTTGCTTAAATGACTCAAACATACACTGAAAGATGTACCAATGCCAGCACACAAATGTTCAGACAGCCATCACCAGTGGGTTTAAAAACACCTTGGTGCAGCTAGGAGCTACTCCCACATGAGGTGAAGGTGTGTTGCAGTTGATATTGCACAACACAGGTTACCACTGCAGCATCCCTACAGTGTCATCCTCCATGGCAAAGCAACCATCATGCTGTAACGTTTGCAGTCACCATCTCCCACAGTACCCATCTAGCTAGGGTCACATGTGCATACAGCCTCCTGGGTGGTGGTATACACAGTTTCACAGCCCCAAAACCCTCTGTAGGGACTGGCACCAACATACGCACATGTGCTAGATGTGCATTTGTATACAAGTGTGTAGTCAGGTATACCCAACAGGTCTACATCATCCTCTGCAAGGATATCTACACCTGTCTGGTGGACATATGCAATACATAAGTGTCTATAACAGGGATGACATACCACTGTGTGAGACAAAGTAGTGGCAGGTCTCCATGTACAGGCAATGTCTCATTAATGTGAACAAGGAAATGAGATTACTCCTGGAAACCTGCACAACAAACCCAGACCCCACATTGTCGACATCCACTGCAGACAATCATCTCTGATGCTGCACATATGTCTGCAACATCACAGGAAGCATATGCATCTGCTCACTTGTGGTGGTCAAGGGCACCAGCTATTCCAGTGCTGTAGGTATAGCATACTTGATGCCAGACAGAGTCAGTGTGTGTGTGTGTCCCCATCAGTACATCAGGATGTCCACAGTACCTGCCCCTTCTCCTATATGTAGGGAGCAGGTCATTACTGCCATGTAAAAGTCATGGCATACTTCCACCATGGGAGCCTATCACATCGCAGGATGCATCTTTCATGATCCCGAGCATAACCTTGCAACAACATAAGCCACTGTATTCAAAGTAGACCTGACTACTGCCTTTGTCCCAGCCATGTAAAGAATAACTACTGTCACCCCTTTACACTAAGTTGGTGAGTCCACCAGTCTTCACATTATACACCCATTAGCCTAAGTTGGCTGTTCTGCAATGCCATAGCACAGTTTACTGTGAACCTCATTACATTGATGACCTCCACACACTCCATCATGCGCAGTTAGGCTTTGTCAAGGACAGAATCATGTCTATTACACTTGGTTGACCTCTTTAACACAGTCACAAAGCCATGGAAGGGGGGTTGACAGTGCACACTGCCTACCTTGACCTGGACCAAAGTCTTTGACAGTATAACCCACCTGACCATGTTGTTGTTTGTCTTTCAGCTTTTCCCGGTTAGGGGTCGCCACAGCAGAACTCCGGTCCGCTAATGATTGGCAGTAGATTTTCACGAACGCCGAGGTGCCAGCTCAATGTCCAACCTTCAACGAAGGCACGACCATTTACCCATGTCTTTCGAACACCCACCCAACCACGGGGAGGACATGCAGACTCCACACAGAAGCCACTCCCTGCATTCCAGCTGAGAATCAAACGGGAGAACCTCTTGCTGTGAGGCAACAATGCTACCACTGCAACACCGCAGATGTGTTATAACCCACCTGGCCATAATAGATATAAACTCCCAAGTATGGATCACACCATGGGTAGCACCATGTCATGCTGGCATGACCCAAGTAATCGGCATAGGGGAATCCACCCCAAGCGGTTGACTCATAATTAGAGGCATAACCTGTTGTCCTGTGTTTGGGCCTCTGTTATGTGTAATGTACATGTCTGTGGTGCAGGGCACAGCCATTGGCCTATGGCCAACCATGTCTGAAGATGACTGCATGCTGTGAGCTGTCACCAGATTCCCTAGTGATGTGGATATGTACCTAGGAGGGTCTCGTGCAGATGCATGACTGGTGCCAGAAACCTGGCCACAGGACATGCAGTGTCAAACCCTTTGGTGAGATTGACATCCCCACATATTATCACAGTACTAACAACATCCTAGGCAACCAATCAGTTGTGTGGGATCTGTGTGCACAGGTGGATGGCAACATGACATTTCACCACCATGTTGCTTCGGTTGTATGGTAAACCTTCTACGTGGCCCACTTCATACCTAAGGGTATCTCATCCAGGGACATGGTGCCCTAACATCCCTGGATTACCCACAATAAGGCCCATTGCTGTGTAAAATGTTCCATTCATCATTTACCTCACATAGTACATGTAGCAGCTGGGGACATCTCAGAGGTTTCTCACCAGGCTGTACCAGGACCTCAAACATCTATCATACACAGGCTATAAGCCCAACCGTCTACCCAGTTTCATACATACTCCTCAGAGAAGTCCTCTGTCTGGCATGCAAGGCAATCATGGACTCCACATTGTTGGGACTGCTTCACAAGTGCAACTCAAGCACCAGTCTATTAACACACACACACACACACACACACACACACACACACACACACACACACACACACACACACACACACACGAACACATGCCCTCAACCAGGTGTGTGACATCAACTGGTCTTGGTGGCTCAGATGTGTGTCCCACACATTTACTCTGCTGTGAAATGGTCACCCTGTCCACATCAGGCAGGGCAGCTTGTTAGATATTATAAATATAAAGCTGAAATTAATTTTGTTGTAAATATGCTGAAAGAAAAAGTTTGCTTGAATATATGTATAGAGTTTACTATGTGCATTCATACTATATGTATAACAGATAGGCTTCTCTTCACAGCATCAGAAAATGCCTAAGAAAGCAATACTGGAAAACAAGCATTACTTGATTTTCTCATGTTTGAAGAACAAATATCAATTAACAGACATCCTTTTTTATAAATTCAGCAATACGTGATGTTTTTCCAGTAGGAACAGCTTATACAGATGTTTCCTTTCAGAATGGCATCCTCACATCAGCAAGAGTGCTTAAATCACAAAAGGACAATAGAAAAGTCTAAAAACAGACATTATGTGACTTCCTATAGAAGGCCAGAAAAATATACCAGGAGGAAATACCAATCTCTTGTGTGCGTGACTAGCTCTGTATATAGCTATTGTAGTAATTCAGTTATGTGAGAGAAGGACAGAGAGAGGTATTTTGTAGAAGTCATCATTCATATCTGTAATGAAGGAAAACTTTGTAAATATATGCTACAAATCTGACAGACTACGTGTGGTTTGTTATAAAATAAGTTATCTGTAACTGTGCTTATAGCTGAAAAATATATTTCTTTATCAGTGTGCAATTTGAAAGGCTTGGTGCTTTAAACAGACTACAGATGGAGTCATACAGAGCTATGTGTCTCTGATTCAGCAGTAAACAGCACAGCAAGACTGTGTGTCTTAAGAAGACTTCAAATCCCACAGTAAGCAAGCAGCAGTAAGCAGAGCATCTATAAAATTTTTCAATGGTGATCCTTTGACAACGTTCCTAGCCTGTATCCAAAAACAGAGGGAGTGAATGGGTAATGTCACTCCTGTAAAAGCACAGTAACGTTTATGTGAAGTACTTCAGATTTCTACAGTTTTCAACAGTTTGTAGCAATACAGTTTAATAGACGTCTAAATCCGGTGAGACTGCATTGCAGGAAGGTGGAGCAGTTCCATAAATTCTCCAGAAAAGGTACAAGACGAAGTTGTAAGACTGAATCTGCCAGTTTTGCTGTACCAACTTCACAAGTGACTACAGAAACTTTTCAACCATCTACAGTAAAGCAGCTTGGCCATCTGCCTGTCTGTTGACTGGTAAGAAAATTATTCTGTGTTACATACAGTATGAATGCCATTGAGGTAATAATAATAACAGAATAAATGTATATACAGCATATTAGCAAATGTAAAACCTTATTAGGGAAAGTTAATAGTAAGGCATTATGCAAATGGATTGCAATTTGATAGTAAGGCATATTATGCAAATGGATTATAATATTTGACTGGTATCTGAAATAAAATCATGTGTGGTATAAAATGTTTATTGTTTGTACAATGTCATAAAAATACAGTGCATGACATTATCCAAAGGTTAGACTATACAGACAAAAATTGTAAAGGTAAAGAACCAAGAAAAGTTAATATGTTGACATTATATTCAAATGTTAGACAGTTATGTTCTGTCACCAGATGCAAAAGGTTTATTTCAGAGTTGCAACAACAGTCAAATCAGTTACTGATAGAAACTCTTGTACATTTTGTTACAAAGAAATGTAATAAACTTCTAAAAGACAGACATAATGAATTCAGGAAGTGTAGACAAGTTATACACACATCTTTTCAAAAGGGCATAGGAGTTTCAAATTCAGCAGAACAGCTTATTAAAAAATGTCAGAAAGACCATACAATATTACAGGAAACTATTCAACAGCAGTTGCAGGATAAAGGAAATAAATTAGCTGAACTGACAAAGACTGGGAATTTCCTGCATACACAGTTAATCTGTGCAAAAGAAATATATTTTATAATATGTTTATGTTTTGAAAATGGTTAAGCATGCATGCTAGGATGGTAGGGACATGACATGCTTGTATAAAGATATACATATACAAGACAGACATGCATGTGTGTTCTTTTCATCTAGAATATATTTGTTTACAATGCACAAAAGCAAAAGGCAGACAACAGCAAATATAAATAAACATATGTTATAATTGTATAGTAACACCAAACAGTTAAAGTTCTGAATTTTAAAAATAATTAAAATCACAGATGGTATTAGTCAAACAGTTTTTGTAAAATTAATGGCAGGACAGTTAAATAGATAAATAAATAAAAAATACTGAAATCCATGTAAGGTAATTGTAAAATAATGTCTATTTATGTTGTATAAATGCATAGTTATGCAAATCACAATCACATTAAAGGAAAAATGCCAAAATAATTAAATATAGTTTATAGAGTATAAAATGTAAGCTCAGACCTTCCTAGACTGAATGAATAGTTACAGGAAATGTTGGAAAGATCAGATAAACAAGACTGATTGCCAGACAAGTAGCTTGAGTTTTTCTAAAGCATCATTGTTATTAAAATATAATTGTTAAAATGTTTACAGGCAACACTATTTGGTAATTGTAATAAAATGTCACAATTGTGCCTAGATGTCACTTATAATCTGTTTGCAAGTAAATGTTAAAAGGACAAAAAAACTCAGTTGCATCAAGTACAGCCAGCAAATGGGCTATAGTATATATACAGTTCAAATCAATTGTGCAGGAGGGTGTAAATACCTACTAGAGGTAATATACAGTGAAATGTTTATTTAGTAACCTAATAAAATAAATGTATAACCAAAGTGTTGGGCTGACATACATTCTATTCTCACAGCATAGGGCAGGTAAACAGTGCTGAAGTACTACAGGGGGAGGGGTACTTTCTCAGTTTTACACTGACTGTATAAGCAGTACTGCACAAGGGTCTGAAATAAAGCTACAGAAAAAATAAACAACAAGGGTCTGAAATAAAGCTACAGAAAAAATAAACAACAAGGGTCTGAAATAAAGCTACAGGAAGAAATATCTCATTCCTTTTTGGCAATACTCTTTTATGGGGGGGGAAACAGGTATTAGTGTATTAGAAATACTGGTAAACTGGATTAAACCTGACAGGATAAGATATTTTACAAGTTGTTAATAGCTATCATAATGGTTATTATTGTATTGTTTAGTATTAAATTGTATTTACAACCTGTTAAACTGTAAAGCTATACAAGAGATGGTTTAAAAAAACAAGAGATGATTTAAAATTGCTTTATTAAAGCTATAAAGAGAGAATAAAGATATGCAAAATGCATAAATGTTTCTAATAGCAAGAATGGTCACTATTTCAATATGTTTTTGGCAAAACAATGTTGGTATAAAAAAGCATGAATATTTTTAATTGCTGAGTATGTAGTTTAAAATAACAGGACATATGGATATGGTATCAATTCCACTAGATATTTCTAAAGAGACAGAAAAATTTTCCAAGATTTTGCTCAATATTAATGTTATTAAATTTGTAAGATTAGACTAAATGTACTTTGCAGTCTTTGTATGTACAAATGTAGAAAATTTCAGTACAAATGATAGTCTTTGTATGTACAAATGCAGAAAAATTCAGTACAAATGAAATTAATGTCTACTAATGAATATGTGTGAAAAAAGCATATTTAAAGAAAACAATGGGTCCAGGATCCCTACTAGATTGAAATGCATAAATAGCAAATAGTCTGTGTAAATACATACTGATCAGGATACATTGTAATAAGTTCAAAAGTAATTTGTCAAGTTGTAATATCACTGGTTTTACCCCAGTAAAATAATTGCTTTCAAATATTTATTATCTAAGCCCAGTTCAGTATTTTACCAAGATGTTATTGAGCAGTTCAGAGACATGAACACAATGTGATGGTTAAAATGACATTAAAACTGTATATTTTCAGCAGTGCATAAATTATAATTAATTCAACAGTTGCAAAGAGTTAATGAAACAATTCTAAGTCATAAATTAAATTATGTGATTGCAAACTGATAAAATATTTTCACAGAATGGTCTGCAAAAGAAAAAGTTGTTAAATACATTCAGGTTTGGTAGTAATACATGTTTTCATTGTATTAACTATGTAAAATTGCATTTTGACTTGTATCAAAAAAACTAAAGGTTTTGTTTCTTAATGTGTTTTTTATATAAAATGTTTTGAGTATGTTTAAAAACAGAGGGAATTGTTAGATATTATAAATATAAAGCTGAAATTAATTTTGTTGTAAATATGCTGAAAGAAAAAGTTTGCTTGAATATATGTATAGAGTTTACTATGTGCATTCATACTATATGTATAACAGATAGGCTTCTCTTCACAGCATCAGAAAATGCCTAAGAAAGCAATACTGGAAAACAAGCATTACTTGATTTTCTCATGTTTGAAGAACAAATATCAATTAACAGACATCCTTTTTTATAAATTCAGCAATATGTGATGTTTTTCCAGTAGGAACAGCTTATACAGATGTTTCCTTTCAGAATGGCATCCTCACATCAGCAAGAGTGCTTAAATCACAAAAGGACAATAGAAAAGTCTAAAAACAGACATTATGTGACTTCCTATAGAAGGCCAGAAAAATATACCAGGAGGAAATACCAATCTCTTGTGTGCGTGACTAGCTCTGTATATAGCTATTGTAGTAATTCAGTTATGTGAGAGAAGGACAGAGAGAGGTATTTTGTAGAAGTCATCATTCATATCTGTAATGAAGGAAAACTTTGTAAATATATGCTATAAATCTGACAGACTACGTGTGGTTTGTTATAAAATAAGTTATCTGTAACTGTGCTTATAGCTGAAAAATATATTTCTTTATCAGTGTGCAATTTGAAAGGCTTGGTGCTTTAAACAGACTACAGATGGAGTCATACAGAGCTATGTGTCTCTGATTCAGCAGTAAACAGCACAGCAAGACTGTGTGTCTTAAGAAGACTTCAAATCCCACAGTAAGCAAGCAGCAGTAAGCAGAGCATCTATAAAATTTTTCAATGGTGATCCTTTGACAACGTTCCTAGCCTGTATCCGAAAACAGAGGGAGTGAATGGGTAATGTCACTCCTGTAAAAGCACAGTAACGTTTATGTGAAGTACTTCAGATTTCTACAGTTTTCAACAGTTTGTAGCAATACAGTTTAATAGACGTCTAAATCCGGTGAGACTGCATTGCAGGAAGGTGGAGCAGTTCCATAAATTCTCCAGAAAAGGTACAAGATGAAGTTGTAAGACTGAATCTGCCAGTTTTGCTGTACCAACTTCACAAGTGACTACAGAAACTTTTCAACCATCTACAGTAAAGCAGCTTGGCCATCTGCCTGTCTGTTGACTGGTAAGAAAATTATTCTGTGTTACATACAGTATGAATGCCATAGAGGTAATAATAATAACAGAATAAATGTATATACAGCATATTAGCAAATGTAAAACCTTATTAGGGAAAGTTAATAGTAAGGCATTATGCAAATGGATTGCAATTTGATAGTAAGGCATATTATGCAAATGGATTATAATATTTGACTGGTATCTGAAATAAAATCATGTGTGGTATAAAATGTTTATTGTTTGTACAATGTCATAAAAATACAGTGCATGACATTATCCAAAGGTTAGACTATACAGACAAAAATTGTAAAGGTAAAGAACCAAGAAAAGTTAATATGTTGACATTATATTCAAATGTTAGACAGTTATGTTCTGTCACCAGATGCAAAAGGTTTATTTCAGAGTTGCAACAACAGTCAAATCAGTTACTGATAGAAACTCTTGTACATTTTGTTACAAAGAAATGTAATAAACTTCTAAAAGACAGACATAATGAATTCAGGAAGTGTAGACAAGTTATACACACATCTTTTCAAAAGGGCATAGGAGTTTCAAATTCAGCAGAACAGCTTATTAAAAAATGTCAGAAAGACCATACAATATTACAGGAAACTATTCAACAGCAGTTGCAGGATAAAGGAAATAAATTAGCTGAACTGACAAAGACTGGGAATTTCCTGCATACACAGTTAATCTGTGCAAAAGAAATATATTTTATAATATGTTTATGTTTTGAAAATGGTTAAGCATGCATGCTAGGATGGTAGGGACATGACATGCTTGTATAAAGATATACATATACAAGACAGACATGCATGTGTGTTCTTTTCATCTAGAATATATTTGTTTACAATGCACAAAAGCAAAAGGCAGACAACAGCAAATATAAATAAACATATGTTATAATTGTATAGTAACACCAAACAGTTAACGTTCTGAATTTTAAAAATAATTAAAATCACAGATGGTATTAGTCAAACAGTTTTTGTAAAATTAATGGCAGGACAGTTAAATAGATAAATAAATAAAAAATACTGAAATCCATGTAAGGTAATTGTAAAATAATGTCTATTTATGTTGTATAAATGCATAGTTATGCAAATCACAATCACATTAAAGGAAAAATACCAAAAGAATTAATTATAGTTAATAGAGTATAAAATGTAAGCTCAGACCTTCCTAGACTGAATGAATAGTTACAGGAAATGTTGGAAAGATCAGATAAACAAGACTGATTGCCAGACAAGTAGCTTGAGTTTTTCTAAAGCATCATTGTTATTAAAATATAATTGTTAAAATGTTTACAGGCAACACTATTTGGTAATTGTAATAAAATGTCACAATTGTGCCTAGATGTCACTTATAATCTGTTTGCAAGTAAATGTTAAAAGGACAAAAAAACTCAGTTGCATCAAGTACAGCCAGCAAATGGGCTATAGTATATATACAGTTCAAATCAATTGTGCAGGAGGGTGTAAATACCTACTAGAGGTAATATACAGTGAAAGGTTTATTTAGTAACCTAATAAAATAAATGTATAACCAAAGTGTTGGGCTGACATACATTCTATTCTCACAGCATAGGGCAGGTAAACAGTGCTGAAGTACTACAGGGGGAGGGGTACTTTCTCAGTTTTACACTGACTGTATAAGCAGTACTGCACAAGGGTCTGAAATAAAGCTACAGAAAAAATAAACAACAAGGGTCTGAAATAAAGCTACAGAAAAAATAAACAACAAGGGTCTGAAATAAAGCTACAGGAAGAAATATCTCATTCCTTTTTGGCAATACTCTTTTATGGGGGGGAAACAGGTATTAGTGTATTAGAAATACTGGTAAACTGGATTAAACCTGACAGGATAAGATATTTTACAAGTTGTTAATAGCTACCATAATGGTTATTATTGTATTGTTTAGTATTAAATTGTATTTACAACCTGTTAAACTGTAAAGCTATACAAGAGATGGTTTAAAAAAACAAGAGATGATTTAAAATTGCTTTATTAAAGCTATAAAGAGAGAATAAAGATATGCAAAATGCATAAATGTTTCTAATAGCAAGAATGGTCACTATTTCAATATGTTTTTGGCAAAACAATGTTGGTATAAAAAAGCATGAATATTTTTAATTGCTGAGTATGTAGTTTAAAATAACAGGACATATGGATATGGTATCAATTCCACTAGATATTTCTAAAGAGACAGAAAAATTTTCCAAGATTTTGCTCAATATTAATGTTATTAAATTTGTAAGATTAGACTAAATGTACTTTGCAGTCTTTGTATGTACAAATGTAGAAAATTTCAGTACAAATGATAGTCTTTGTATGTACAAATGCAGAAAAATTCAGTACAAATGAAATTAATGTCTACTAATGAATATGTGTGAAAAAAACATATTTAAAGAAAACAATGGGTCCAGGATCCCTACTAGATTGAAATGCATAAATAGCAAATAGTCTGTGTAAATACATACTGATCAGGATACATTGTAATAAGTTCAAAAGTAATTTGTCAAGTTGTAATATCACTGGTTTTACCCCAGTAAAATAATTGCTTTCAAATATTTATTATCTAAGCCCAGTTCAGTATTTTACCAAGATGTTATTGAGCAGTTCAGAGACATGAACACAATGTGATGGTTAAAATGACATTAAAACTGTATATTTTCAGCAGTGCATAAATTATAATTAATTCAACAGTTGCAAAGAGTTAATGAAACAATTCTAAGTCATAAATTAAATTATGTGATTGCAAACTGATAAAATATTTTCACAGAATGGTCTGCAAAAGAAAAAGTTGTTAAATACATTCAGGTTTGGTAGTAATACATGTTTTCATTGTATTAACTATGTAAAATTGCATTTTGACTTGTATCAAAAAAGACTAAAGGTTTTATTTCTTAATGTGTTTTTTATATAAAATGTTTTGAGTATGTTTAAAAACAGAGGGAATTGTTAGATATTATAAATATAAAGCTGAAATTAATTTTGTTGTAAATATGCTGAAAGAAAAAGTTTGCTTGAATATATGTATAGAGTTTACTATGTGCATTCATACTATATGTATAACAGATAGGCTTCTCTTCACAGCATCAGAAAATGCCTAAGAAAGCAATACTGGAAAACAAGCATTACTTGATTTTCTCATGTTTGAAGAACAAATATCAATTAACAGACATCCTTTTTTATAAATTCAGCAATACGTGATGTTTTTCCAGTAGGAACAGCTTATACAGATGTTTCCTTTCAGAATGGCATCCTCACATCAGCAAGAGTGCTTAAATCACAAAAGGACAATAGAAAAGTCTAAAAACAGACATTATGTGACTTCCAATAGAAGGCCAGAAAAATATACCAGGAGGAAATACCATCTCTTGTGTGCGTGACTAGCTCTGTATATAGCTATTGTAGTAATTCAGTTATGTGAGAGAAGGACAGAGAGAGGTATTTTGTAGAAGTCATCATTCATATCTGTAATGAAGGAAAACTTTGTAAATATATGCTATAAATCTGACAGACTACGTGTGGTTTGTTATAAAATAAGTTATCTGTAACTGTGCTTATAGCTGAAAAATATATTTCTTTATCAGTGTGCAATTTGAAAGGCTTGGTGCTTTAAACAGACTACAGATGGAGTCATACAGAGCTATGTGTCTCTGATTCAGCAGTAAACAGCACAGCAAGACTGTGTGTCTTAAGAAGACTTCAAATCCCACAGTAAGCAAGCAGCAGTAAGCAGAGCATCTATAAAATTTTTCAATGGTGATCCTTTGACAACGTTCCTAGCCTGTATCCAAAAACAGAGGGAGTGAATGGGTAATGTCACTCCTGTAAAAGCACAGTAACGTTTATGTGAAGTACTTCAGATTTCTACAGTTTTCAACAGTTTGTAGCAATACAGTTTAATAGACGTCTAAATCCGGTGAGACTGCATTGCAGGAAGGTGGAGCAGTTCCATAAATTCTCCAGAAAAGGTACAAGACGAAGTTGTAAGACTGAATCTGCCAGTTTTGCTGTACCAACTTCACAAGTGACTACAGAAACTTTTCAACCATCTACAGTAAAGCAGCTTGGCCATCTGCCTGTCTGTTGACTGGTAAGAAAATTATTCTGTGTTACATACAGTATGAATGCCATAGAGGTAATAATAATAACAGAATAAATGTATATACAGCATATTAGCAAATGTAAAACCTTATTAGGGAAAGTTAATAGTAAGGCATTATGCAAATGGATTGCAATTTGATAGTAAGGCATATTATGCAAATGGATTATAATATTTGACTGGTATCTGAAATAAAATCATGTGTGGTATAAAAATGTTTATTGTTTGTACAATGTCATAAAAATACAGTGCATGACATTATCCAAAGGTTAGACTATACAGACAAAAATTGTAAAGGTAAAGAACCAAGAAAAGTTAATATGTTGACATTATATTCAAATGTTAGACAGTTATGTTCTGTCACCAGATGCAAAAGGTTTATTTCAGAGTTGCAACAACAGTCAAATCAGTTACTGATAGAAACTCTTGTACATTTTGTTACAAAGAAATGTAATAAACTTCTAAAAGACAGACATAATGAATTCAGGAAGTGTAGACAAGTTATACACACATCTTTTCAAAAGGGCATAGGAGTTTCAAATTCAGCAGAACAGCTTATTAAAAAATGTCAGAAAGACCATACAATATTACAGGAAACTATTCAACAGCAGTTGCAGGATAAAGGAAATAAATTAGCTGAACTGACAAAGACTGGGAATTTCCTGCATACACAGTTAATCTGTGCAAAAGAAATATATTTTATAATATGTTTATGTTTTGAAAATGGTTAAGCATGCATGCTAGGATGGTAGGAACATGACATGCTTGTATAAAGATATACATATACAAGACAGACATGCATGTGTGTTCTTTTCATCTAGAATATATTTGTTTACAATGCACAAAAGCAAAAGGCAGACAACAGCAAATATAAATAAACATATGTTATAATTGTATAGTAACACCAAACAGTTAAAGTTCTGAATTTTAAAAATAATTAAAATCACAGATGGTATTAGTCAAACAGTTTTTGTAAAATTAATGGCAGGACAGTTAAATAGATAAATAAATAAAAAATACTGAAATCCATGTAAGGTAATTGTAAAATAATGTCTATTTATGTTGTATAAATGCATAGTTATGCAAATCACAATCACATTAAAGGAAAAATGCCAAAAGAATTAATTATAGTTTATAGAGTATAAAATGTAAGCTCAGACCTTCCTAGACTGAATGAATAGTTACAGGAAATGTTGGAAAGATCAGATAAACAAGACTGATTGCCAGACAAGTAGCTTGAGTTTTTCTAAAGCATCATTGTTATTAAAATATAATTGTTAAAATGTTTACAGGCAACACTATTTGGTAATTGTAATAAAATGTCACAATTGTGCCTAGATGTCACTTATAATCTGTTTGCAAGTAAATGTTAAAAGGACAAAAAAACTCAGTTGCATCAAGTACAGCCAGCAAATGGGCTATAGTATATATACAGTTCAAATCAATTGTGCAGGAGGGTGTAAATACCTACTAGAGGTAATATACAGTGAAAGGTTTATTTAGTAACCTAATAAAATAAATGTATAACCAAAGTGTTGGGCTGACATACATTCTATTCTCACAGCATAGGGCAGGTAAACAGTGCTGAAGTACTACAGGGGGAGGGGTACTTTCTCAGTTTTACACTGACTGTATAAGCAGTACTGCACAAGGGTCTGAAATAAAGCTACAGAAAAAATAAACAACAAGGGTCTGAAATAAAGCTACAGAAAAAATAAACAACAAGGGTCTGAAATAAAGCTACAGGAAGAAATATCTCATTCCTTTTTGGCAATACTCTTTTATGGGGGGGGAAACAGGTATTAGTGTATTAGAAATACTGGTAAACTGGATTAAACCTGACAGGATAAGATATTTTACAAGTTGTTAATAGCTACCATAATGGTTATTATTGTATTGTTTAGTATTAAATTGTATTTACAACCTGTTAAACTGTAAAGCTATACAAGAGATGGTTTAAAAAACAAGAGATGATTTAAAATTGCTTTATTAAAGCTATAAAGGAGAATAAAGATATGCAAAATGCATAAATGTTTCTAATAGCAAGAATGGTCACTATTTCAATATGTTTTTGGCAAAACAATGTTGGTATAAAAAAGCATGAATATTTTTAATTGCTGAGTATGTAGTTTAAAATAACAGGACATATCGATATGGTATCAATTCCACTAGATATTTCTAAAGAGACAGAAAAATTTTCCAAGATTTTGCTCAATATTAATGTTATTAAATTTGTAAGATTAGACTAAATGTACTTTGCAGTCTTTGTATGTACAAATGTAGAAAATTTCAGTACAAATGATAGTCTTTGTATGTACAAATGCAGAAAAATTCAGTACAAATGAAATTAATGTCTACTAATGAATATGTGTGAAAAAACATATTTAAAGAAAACAATGGGTCCAGGATCCCTACTAGATTGAAATGCATAAATAGCAAATAGTCTGTGTAAATACATACTGATCAGGATACATTGTAATAAGTTCAAAAGTAATTTGTCAAGTTGTAATATCACTGGTTTTACCCCAGTAAAATAATTGCTTTCAAATATTTATTATCTAAGCCCAGTTCAGTATTTTACCAAGATGTTATTGAGCAGTTCAGAGACATGAACACAATGTGATGGTTAAAATGACATTAAAACTGTATATTTTCAGCAGTGCATAAATTATAATTAATTCAACAGTTGCAAAGAGTTAATGAAACAATTCTAAGTCATAAATTAAATTATGTGATTGCAAACTGATAAAATATTTTCACAGAATGGTCTGCAAAAGAAAAAGTTGTTAAATACATTCAGGTTTGGTAGTAATACATGTTTTCATTGTATTAACTATGTAAAATTGCATTTTGACTTGTTGTATCAAAGACTAAAGGTTTTATTTCTTAATGTGTTTTTTATATAAAATGTTTTGAGTATGTTTAAAAACAGAGGGAATTGTTAGATATTATAAATATAAAGCTGAAATTAATTTTGTTGTAAATATGCTGAAAGAAAAAGTTTGCTTGAATATATGTATAGAGTTTAGCTGTAAAATGTGCATTCATACTATATGTATAACAGATAGGCTTCTCTTCACAGCATCAGAAAATGCCTAAGAAAGCAATACTGGAAAACAAGCATTACTTGATTTTCTCATGTTTGAAGAACAAATATCAATTAACAGACATCCTTTTTTATAAATTCAGCAATACGTGACGTTTTTCCCAGTAGGAACAGCTTATACAGATGTTTCCTTTCAGAATGGCATCCTCACATCAGCAAGAGTGCTTAAATCACAAAAGGACAATAGAAAAGTCTAAAAACAGACATTATGTGACTTCCTATAGAAGGCCAGAAAAATATACCAGGAGGAAATACCAATCTCTTGTGTGTGTGACTAGCTCTGTATATAGCTATTGTAGTAATTCAGTTATGTGAGAGAAGGACAGAGAGAGGTATTTTGTAGAAGTCATCATTCATATCTGTAATGAAGGAAAACTTTGTAAATATATGCTATAAATCTGACAGACTACGTGTGGTTTGTTATAAAATAAGTTATCTGTAACTGTGCTTATAGCTGAAAAATATATTTCTTTATCAGTGTGCAATTTGAAAGGCTTGGTGCTTTAAACAGACTACAGATGGAGTCATACAGAGCTATGTGTCTCTGATTCAGCAGTAAACAGCACAGCAAGACTGTGTGTCTTAAGAAGACTTCAAATCCCACAGTAAGCAAGCAGCAGTAAGCAGAGCATCTATAAAATTTTTCAATGGTGATCCTTTGACAACGTTCCTAGCCTGTATCCGAAAACAGAGGGAGTGAATGGGTAATGTCACTCCTGTAAAAGCACAGTAACGTTTATGTGAAGTACTTCAGATTTCTACAGTTTTCAACAGTTTGTAGCAATACAGTTTAATAGACGTCTAAATCCGGTGAGACTGCATTGCAGGAAGGTGGAGCAGTTCCATAAATTCTCCAGAAAAGGTACAAGACGAAGTTGTAAGACTGAATCTGCCAGTTTTGCTGTACCAACTTCACAAGTGACTACAGAAACTTTTCAACCATCTACAGTAAAGCAGCTTGGCCATCTGCCTGTCTGTTGACTGGTAAGAAAATTATTCTGTGTTACATACAGTATGAATGCCATAGAGGTAATAATAATAACAGAATAAATGTATATACAGCATATTAGCAAATGTAAAACCTTATTAGGGAAAGTTAATAGTAAGGCATTATGCAAATGGATTGCAATTTGATAGTAAGGCATATTATGCAAATGGATTATAATATTTGACTGGTATCTGAAATAAAATCATGTGTGGTATAAAAATGTTTATTGTTTGTACAATGTCATAAAAATACAGTGCATGACATTATCCAAAGGTTAGACTATACAGACAAAAATTGTAAAGGTAAAGAACCAAGAAAAGTTAATATGTTGACATTATATTCAAATGTTAGACAGTTATGTTCTGTCACCAGATGCAAAAGGTTTATTTCAGAGTTGCAACAACAGTCAAATCAGTTACTGATAGAAACTCTTGTACATTTTGTTACAAAGAAATGTAATAAACTTCTAAAAGACAGACATAATGAATTCAGGAAGTGTAGACAAGTTATACACACATCTTTTCAAAAGGGCATAGGAGTTTCAAATTCAGCAGAACAGCTTATTAAAAAATGTCAGAAAGACCATACAATATTACAGGAAACTATTCAACAGCAGTTGCAGGATAAAGGAAATAAATTAGCTGAACTGACAAAGACTGGGAATTTCCTGCATACACAGTTAATCTGTGCAAAAGAAATATATTTTATAATATGTTTATGTTTTGAAAATGGTTAAACATGCATGCTAGGATGGTAGGATCTGATGTCTGGACATGACATGCTTGTATAAAGATATACATATACAAGACAGACATGCATGTGTGTTCTTTTCATCTAGAGTATATTTGTTTACAATGCACAAAAGCAAAAGGCAGACAACAGCAAATATAAATAAACATATGTTATAATTGTATAGTAACACCAAACAGTTAAAGTTCTGAATTTTAAAAATAAATAAAATCACAGATGGTATTAGTCAAACAGTTTTTGTAAAATTAATGGCAGGACAGTTAAATAGATAAATAAATAAAAAAATACTGAAATCCATGTAAGGTAATTGTAAAATAATGTCTATTTATGTTGTATAAATGCATAGTTATGCAAATCACAATCACATTAAAGGAAAAATGCTAAAAGAATTAATTATAGTTTATAGAGTATAAAATGTTAGCTCAGACCTTCCTAGACTGAATGAATAGTTACAGGAAATGTTGGAAAGATCAGATAAACAACAATACTGATTGCCAGACAAGTAGCTTGAGTTTTTCTAAAGCATCATTGTTATTAAAATGTAATTATTAAAATGTTTACAGGCAACACTATTTGGTAATTGTAATAAAATGTCACAATTGTGCCTAGATGTCACTTATAATCTGTTTGCAAGTAAATGTTAAAAGGACAAAAAAACTCAGTTGCATCAAGTACAGCCAGCAAATGGGCTATAGTATATATACAGTTCAAATCAATTGTGCAGGAGGGTGTAAATACCTACTAGAGGTAATATACAGTGAAAGGTTTATTTAGTAACCTAATAAAATAAATGTATAACCAAAGTGTTGGGCTGACATACATTCTATTCTCACAGCATAGGGCAGGTAAACAGTGCTGAAGTACTACAGGGGGAGGGGCACTTTCTCAGTTTTACACTGACTGTATAAGCAGTACTGCACAAGGGTCTGAAATAAAGCTACAGAAAAAATAAACAACAAGGGTCTGAAATAAAGCTACAGAAAAAATAAACAACAAGGGTCTGAAATAAAGCTACAGGAAGAAATATCTAATTCCTTTTGACAATACTCTTTTATGGGGGAGAAAACAGGTATTAGTGTATTAGAAATACTGGTAAACTGGATTAAACCTGACAGGATGAGATATTTTACAAGTTGTTAATAGCTATCATAATGGTTATTATTGTATTGTTTAGTATTAAATTGTATTTACAACCTGTTAAATTGTAAAGCTATACAAGAGATGGTTTAAAAAAACAAGAGATGATTTAAAATTGCTTTATTAAAGCTATACAAGAGAGAATAAAGATATGCAAAATGCATAAATGTTTCTGTTAGTAAGAATGGTCACTATTTCAATATGTTTTTGCCAAACAATGTTGGTATAAAAAAGCATGAATATTTTTAATTGCTGAGTATGTAGTTTAAAATAACAGGACATATGGATATGGTATCAGTTCCACTAGATATTTCTAAAGAGACAAACATTTTCCAAGATTTTGCTCAATATTAATGTTATTAAATTTGTAAAATTAGACTAAATGTACTTTATAGTCATTGTATGTACAAATGTAGAAAATTTCAATACAAATGATAGTCTTTGTATGTACAAATGCAGAAAAATTTAGTACAAATGAAATTAATGTCTAGTAATGAATATGTGTAAAAAAACATATTTAAAGAAAACAATGGGTCCAGGGTACCTACTAGATTGAAATGCATAAATAGCAAACAGTCTGTGTAAATACATACTGTACAGGATACATTGTAATAAGTTCAAAAGTAATTTGTCAAGTTGTAATATCACTGGTTTTACCCCAGTAAAATAATTGCTTTCAAATAGTTATTATCTAAGCCCAGTTCAGTATTTTACCAAGATGTTATTGAGCAGTTCAGAGACATGAACACAATGTGATGGTTAAAATGACATTAAAACTGTATATTTTCAGCAGTGCATAAATATAGTTATTGTCTCTTATAGTTAATTCAACAGTTGCAAAGAGTTAATGAAACAATTCTAAGTCATAAATTAAATTCTGTGATTGCAAAATAATAAATTATAAAATATTTTCACAGAATGGTCTGCAAAAGAAAATGTTGTTAAATACATTCAGGTTTGGTAGTAATACATGTTTTCATTGTATTAACTATGTAAAATTGCATTTTGATTTGTTGTATCAAACTAAAGGTTTGTTTCTTAATGTGTTTTCTATATAAAATGTTTTGAGTATGTTTAAAAACAGAGGGAATTGTTAGATATTATGAATATAAATATGCTGAAATTATAAATATGCTGAAAGAAAAAGTTTGCTTGAATATATGTATAGAGTTTAGCAATGTAAAATGTGCATTCATACTATATGTATAACAGACAGGCTTCTCTTCACAGCATCAGGAAATGCCTAACAAAACAATATTGGAAAGCAAGGATTATATGATTTTCTCATGTTTGCAGAACAAATATCTATTAACAGACATCCTTTTTTATAAATTCAGCAATATGTGATGTTTTTCCAGTAGGAACAGCTTATACAGATGTTTCCTTTCAGAATGGCATCCTCACATCAGCAAAAGTGCTTAAATCACAAAAGGACAATAGAAAAGTCTAAAAACAGACTTAATGTGACTTCCCAGAAAATGTGTTGGTGACTAGCTTTATATATAGCAATTGTAGTGGTTCAGTTATGTGAGAGAAGGACAGAGAGAGGTATTTTGTAGAAGTCATCATTCATATCTGTAATGAAGGAAAACTTTGTAAATATATGCTACAAATCTGACAGACTACGTGTGGTTTGTTATAAAATAAGTTATCTGTAACTGTGCTTATAGCTGCAAAATATATTTCTTTATCAGTGTGCAGTTTGAAAGGCTTGGTGCTTTAAACAGACTACAGATGGAGTCATACAGATGTGTCTCTGATTCAGCAGTAAACAGCACAGCAGGCCTGGGTGATTTAAGAAGCCTTCAAATCCACCAAGCAGTAAGCAGAGAGCAGCAGTCAAAAATTTTTCAATGGTGACCCTGATGTGCCACACCAAGCAGAGCATCTATATAAATTTTTCAATGGTGATCCTTTGACAACGTTCCTAGCCTGTATCCAAAAACAGGGGGAGTGAATGGGTAATGTCACTCCTGTAAAAGCACAGTAACGTTTATGTGAAGTACTTCAGATTTCTACAGTTTTCAACAGTTTCTAGCAATACAGTTTAATAGACGTCTAAATCCGGTGAGACTGCATTGCAGGAAGGTGGAGCAGTTCCATAAATTCTCCAGAAAAGGTACAAGACGAAGTTGTAAGACTGAATCTGCCAGTTTTGCTGTACCAACTTCACAAGTGGCTACAGAAACTTTTCAACCATCTACAGTAAAGCAGCTTGGCCATCTGCCTGTCTGTTGACTGGTAAGAAAATTATTCTGTGTTACATACAGTATGAATGCCATAGAGGTAATAATAATAACAGAATAAATGTATATACAGCATATTAGCAAATGTAAAACCTTATTAGGGAAAGTTAATAGTAAGGCATTATGCAAATGGATTGCAATTTGATAGTAAGGCATTATGCAAATGGATTATAATATTTGACTGGTATCTGAAATAAAATCATGTGTGGTATAAAATGTTTATTGTCTGTACAATGTCATAAAAATACAGTGCATGACATTATCCAAAGGTTAGACTGTACAGACAAAAATTGTAAAGGTAAAGAACCAAGAAAAGTTAATATGTTGACATTATATTCAAATGATAGACAGTTATGTTCTGTCACCAGATGCAAAAGGTTTATTTCAGAGTTGCAACAACAGTCAAATCAGTTACTGATAGAAACTCTAGTACATTTTGTTACAAAGAAATGTAATAAACTTCTAAAAGACAGACACAATGAGTTCAGGAAGCTTAGACAAGTTATACATACATCTTTTCAAAAGTGCATAGGAGTTTCAAATTCAGCAGAACAGCTTAGTAAAGAATGTCACAAAGACCATGCAACATTACTGGAAATTCAACAGCAGTTGCAGGATAAAGGAAATAAATTAGCTGAACTGACAAAGACTGGGAACTTCCTGCATACACAGCTAATCTGTGCAAAAGAAATATATTTTATAATATGTTTATGTTTTGAAAATGGTTAAACATACATGGTAGGATGGTAGGATCTGATGTCTGGACAGATCATTCTTAAATGTTTTACTTTCATTCAGTTAAAGCAAGACATCTATCAGTACTACAGTAAAATATGAATGCCATTCATTAGCATAGTCAAAAGGTAAACAAAACTGTTCTAGTGTATAAAAATTAAATAAAAATAGTTAATAAGAATAAAGATTTAAAGTCACAAGACTGACATGCTTGTATAAAGATATACAGATACAAGACAGACATGCATGCGTGTTCTTTTCATCTAGAGTACATTTGTTTACAATGCACAAAAGCAAAAGGCAGACAACAGCAAATATAAATAAACATATGTTATAATTGTATAGTAACACCAAATAGTTAAAGTTCTGAATTTTAAAAATAAATAAAATCACAGATGGTATTAGTCAAACAGTTTTTGTAAAATTAATGGCAGGACAGTTAAACAGTTAAATAAAAAAAAAATACTGAAATCCATGTAAGGTAATTGTAAAATAATGTTTATGTTATATAAATGCATAGTTATGCAAATCACAATCACATTAAAGGAAAAATGCTAAAAGAATTAACTATAGTTTACAGAGTATGAAATGTGAGCTCTGACCTTCCTAGACTAGATGAATAGTTACAGGAAATGCTGGAAAGATAAGATAAACAACAAAACTGATTGCCAGATAAGTAGCTTGAGTCTTTCTAAAGCATCATTGTTATTAAAACATAATTATTAAAATGTTTACAGGCAACACTATTTGGTAATTGTAATAAAATGCCACAATTGTGCATAGATGTCACTGATAATCTGTTTGCAAGTAAATGTTAAAAGGACAAAAAAAACCCTCAGTTGCATCAAGTACAGCCAGCAAATGGGCTATAGTATATATACAGTTCAAATCAATTGTGCAGGAGGGTGTAAATACCTACTAGAGGTAATATACAGTGAAAGCTTTATTTAGTAACCTAATAAAATAAATGTATAACCAAAGTGTTGGGCTGACATACATTCTATTCTCACAGCATAGGGCAGGTAAACAGTGCTGAAGTACTACAGGGGGAGGGGCACTTTCTCAGTTTTACACTGACTGTATAAGCAGTACTGCACAAGGGTCTGAAATAAAGCTACAGAAAAAATAAACAACAAGGGTCTGAAATAAAGCTACAGAAAAAATAAACAACAAGGGTCTGAAATAAAGCTACAGGAAAAATATCTCATTCCTTCTTGACAATACTCTTTTATGGGGGGGAAAACAGGTATTAGTGTATTAGAAATACTGGTAAACTGGATTAAACCTGACAGGGTGAGATATTTTACAAGTTGTTTATAGCTATCATAATGGTTATTATTGTATTGTTTAGAATTAAATTGTATTTACAACCTGTTAAATTGTAAAGCTATACAAGAGATGGTTTAAAAAAACAAGAGATGATTTAAAATTGCTTTATTAAAGCTATACAAGAGAGAATAAAGATATGCAAAATGCATAAATGTTTCTGTTAGTAAGAATGGTCACTATTTCAATATGTTTTTGACAAAACAATGTTGGTATAAAAAAGCATGAATATTTTTGATTGCTGAGTATGTAGTTTAAAATAACAGGACATATGCCTTCGGTGCCAGTTCCACTAGATATTTCTAAAGAGACAAACATTTTCCAAGATTTTGCTCAATATTAATGTTATTAAATTTGTAAAATTAGACTAAATGTACTTTATAGTCATTGTATGTACAAATGCAGAAGAATTCAATACAAATGATAGTCTTTGTATGTACAAATGCAGAAAAATTTAGTACAAATGAAATTAATGTCTAGTAATGAATATGTGTAAAAAAACATATTTAAAGAAAACAATGGGTCCAGGGTACCTACTAGATTGAAATGCATAAATAGCAAACAGTCTGTGTAAATACATACTGTACAGGATACATTGTAATAAGTTCAAAAGTAAGTTGTCAAGTTGTAATATCACTGGTTTTACCCCTGTAAAATAATTGCTTTCAAATAGTTATTATCTAAGCCCAGTTCAGTATTTTACCAAGATGTTATTGAGCAGTTCAGAGACATGAACACAATGTGATGGTTAAAATGACATTAAAACTGTATATTTTCAGCAGTGTATAAATGCTTGCAGTAGCACATAGTTATTGTCTCTTATAGTTAATTCAACAGTTGCAAAGAGTTAATGAAACAATTCTAAGTCATAAATTAAATTCTGTGATTGCAAAATAATAAATTATAAAATATTTTCACAGAATGGTCTGCAAAAGTAAATGTTGTTAAATACATTCAGGTTTGGTAGTAATACATGTTTTCATTGTATTAACTATGTAAAATTGCATTTTGATTTGTTGTATCAAACTAAAGGTTTGTTTCTTAATGTGTTTTCTATATAAAATGTTTTGAGTATGTTTAAAAACAGAGGGAATTGTTAGATATTATGAATATAAATATGCTGAAAGAATTTTGTTGTAAAGCTGAAAGAAAAAGTTTGCTTGAATATATGTATAGAGTTTAGCAATGTAAAATGTGCATTCATACTATATGTATAACAGACAGGCTTCTCTTCACAGCATCAAAAAATGCCTAACAAAACAATATTGGAAAGCAAGGATTATATGATTTTCTCATGTTTGCAGAACAAATATCTATTAACAGACATCCTTTTTTATAAATTCAGCAATATGTGATGTTTTTCCAGTAGGAACAGCTTATACAGATGTTTCCTTTCAGAATGGCATCCTCACATCAGCAAAAGTGCTTAAATCACAAAAGGACAATAGAAAAGTCTAAAACAGACATTATGTGACTTCCCAGGAAAATCTTGTGTGCATGACTAGCTTTGTATTTAGCAATTGTAGTGGTTCAGTTATGTGAGAGAAGGACAGAGAGAGGTATTTTGTAGAAGTCATCATTCATATCTGTAATGAAGGAAAACTTTGTAAATATATGCTACAAATCTGACAGACTACGTGTGGTTTGTTATAAAATAAGTTATCTGTAACTGTGCTTATAGCTGCAAAATATATTTCTTTATCAGTGTGCAGTTTGAAAGGCTTGGTGCTTTAAACAGACTACAGATGGAGTCATGATGTGTCTCTGATTCAGCAGTAAACAGCACAGCAAGACTGTGTGTTTTTAGAAGACTTCAAATCCACCAAACAGCAGTAAGCAGAGAGCATCAATAAAATTTTTCAATGGTGATCCTTTGACAACGTTCCTAGCCTGTATCCAAAAACAGGGGGAGTGAATGGGTAATGTCACTCCTGTAAAAGCACAGTAACGTTTATGTGAAGTACTTCAGATTTCTACAGTTTTCAACAGTTTCTAGCAATACAGTTTAATAGACGTCTAAATCCGGAGAGACTGCATTGCAGGAAGGTGGAGCAGTTCCGTAAATTCTCCAGAAAAGGTACGAGACGAAGTTGTAAGACTGAATCTGCCAGTTTTGCTGTACCAACTTCACAAGTGGCTACAGAAACTTTTCAACCATCTACAGTAAAGCAGCTTGGCCATCTGCCTGTCTGTTGACTGGTAAGAAAATTATTCTGTGTTACATACAGTATGAATGCCATAGAGGTAATAATAATAACAGAATAAATGTATATACAGCATATTAGCAAATGTAAAACCTTATTAGGGCAAGTTAATAGTAAGGCATTATGCAAATGGATTGCAATTTGATAGTAAGGCATATTATGCAAATGGATTATAATATTTGACTGGTATCTGAAATAAAATCATGTGTGGTATAAAAATGTTTACAATGTCATAAAAATACAGTGCATGACATTATCCAAAGGTTAGACTGTACAGACAAAAATTGTAAAGGTAAAGAACCAAGAAAAGTTAATATGTTGACATTATATTCAAATGTTAGACAGTTATGTTCTGTCACCAGATGCAAAAGGTTTATTTCAGAGTTGCAACAACAGTCAAATCAGTTACTGATAGAAACTCTAGTACATTTTGTTACAAAGAAATGTAATAAACTTCTAAAAGACAGACACAATGAGTTCAGGAAGCTTAGACAAGTTATACATACATCTTTTCAAAAGTGCATAGGAGTTTCAAATTCAGCAGAACAGCTTACTAAAGAATGTCAGAAAGACCATGCAACATTACTGGAAATTCAACAGCAGTTGCAGGATAAAGGAAATAAATTAGCTGAACTGACAAAGACTGGGAACTTCCTGCATACACAGCTAATCTGTGCAAAAGAAATATATTTTATAATATGTTTATGTTTTGAAAATGGTTAAACATACATGGTAGGATGGTAGGATCTGATGTCTGGACAGATCATTCTTAAATGTTTTACTTTCATTCAGTTAAAGCAAGACATCTATCAGTACTACAGTAAAGTAAAGCATATGAATGCCATTCATTAGCATAGTCAAAAGGTAAACAAAACTGTTCTAGTGTATAAAAATTAAATAAAAATAGTTAATAAGAATAAAGATTTAAAGTCACAAGACTGACATGCTTGTATAAAGATATACAGATACAAGACAGACATGCATGCGTGTTCTTTTCATCTAGAGTACATTTGTTTACAATGCACAAAAGCAAAAGGCAGACAACAGCAAATATAAATAAACATATGTTATAATTGTATAGTAACACCAAATAGTTAAAGTTCTGAATTTTAAAAATAAATAAAATCACAGATGGTATTAGTCAAACAGTTTTTGTAAAATTAATGGCAGGACAGTTAAACAGTTAAATAAATAAAAAAAAAATACTGAAATCCATGTAAGGTAATTGTAAAATAATGTTTATGTTATATAAATGCATAGTTATGCAAATCACAATCACATTAAAGGAAAAATGCTAAAAGAATTAACTATAGTTTACAGAGTATGAAATGTGAGCTCTGACCTTCCTAGACTAGATGAATAGTTACAGGAAATGCTGGAAAGATAAGATAAACAACAAAACTGATTGCCAGATAAGTAGCTTGAGCTTTTCTAAAGCATCATTGTTATTAAAACATAATTATTAAAATGTTTACAGGCAACACTATTTGGTAATTGTAATAAAATGCCACAATTGTGCATAGATGTCACTGATAATCTGTTTGCAAGTAAATGTTAAAAGACAAAAAAAACCCTCAGTTGCATCAAGTACAGCCAGCAAATGGGCTATAGTATATATACAGTTCAAATCAATTGTACAGGAGGGTGTAAATACCTACTAGAGGTAATATACAGTGAAAGCTTTATTTAGTAACCTAATAAAATAAATGTATAACCAAAGTGTTGGGCTGACATACATTCTATTCTCACAGCATAGGGCAGGTAAACAGTGCTGAAGTACTGACTGTATAAGAGGGAGGGGCACTTTCTCAGTTTTACACTGACTGTATAAGCAGTACTGCACAAGGGTCTGAAATAAAGCTACAGAAAAAATAAACAACAAGGGTCTGAAATAAAGCTACAGAAAAAATAAACAACAAGGGTCTGAAATAAAGCTACAGGAAAAAATATCTAATTCCTTCTTGACAATACTCTTTTATGGGGGGAAAAACAGGTATTAGTGTATTAGAAATACTGGTAAACTGGATTAAACCTGACAGGGTGAGATATTTTACAAGTTGTTAATAGCTATCATAATGGTTATTATTGTATTGTTTAGAATTAAATTGTATTTACAACCTGTTAAATTGTAAAGCTATACAAGAGATGGTTTAAAAAAACAAGAGATGATTTAAAATTGCTTTATTAAAGCTATACAAGAGAGAATAAAGATATGCAAAATGCATAAATGTTTCTGTTAGTAAGAATGGTCACTATTTCAATATGTGTTTGACAAAACAATGTAGGTATAAAAAAGCATGAATATTTTTGATTGCTGAGTATGTAGTTTAAAATAACAGGACATATGCCTTCGGTGCCAGTTCCACTAGATATTTCTAAAGAGACAAACATTTTCCAAGATTTTGCTCAATATTAATGTTATTAAATTTGTAAAATTAGACTAAATGTACTTTATAGTCATTGTATGTACAAATGCAGAAAAATTCAATACAAATGATAGTCTTTGTATGTACAAATGCAGTACAAATGAAATTAATGTCTAGTAATGAATATGTGTGAAAAAAACATATTTAAAGAAAACAATGGGTCCAGGGTACCTACTAGATTGAAATGCATAAATAGCAAACAGTCTGTGTAAATACATACTGTACAGGATACATTGTAATAAGTTCAAAAGTAAGTTGTCAAGTTGTAATATCACTGGTTTTACCCCTGTAAAATAATTGCTTTCAAATAGTTATTATCTAAGCCCAGTTCAGTATTTTACCAAGATGTTATTGAGCAGTTCAGAGACATGAACACAATGTGATGGTTAAAATGACATTAAAACTGTATATTTTCAGCAGTGTATAAATGCTTGCAGTAGCACATAGTTATTGTCTCTTATAGTTAATTCAACAGTTGCAAAGAGTTAATGAAACAATTCTAAGTCATAAATTAAATTCTGTGATTGCAAAATAATAAATTATAAAATATTTTCACAGAATGGTCTGCAAAAGGAAATGTTGTTAAATACATTCAGGTTTGGTAGTAATACATGTTTTCATTGTATTAACTATGTAAAATTGCATTTTGATTTGTTGTATCAAACTAAAGGTTTGTTTCTTAATGTGTTTTCTATATAAAATGTTTTGAGTATGTTTAAAAACAGAGGGAATTGTTAGATATTATGAATATAAATATGCTGAAAGAATTTTGTTGTAAATATGCTGAAAGAAAAAGTTTGCTTGAATATATGTATAGAGTTTAGCAATGTAAAATGTGCATTCATACTATATGTATAACAGACAGGCTTCTCTTCACAGCATCAAAAAGAAATGCCTAACAAAACAATATTGGAAAGCAAGGATTATATGATTTTCTCATGTTTGCAGAACAAATATCTATTAACAGACATCCTTTTTTATAAATTCAGCAATATGTGATGTTTTTCCAGTAGGAACAGCTTATACAGATGTTTCCTTTCAGAATGGCATCCTCACATCAGCAAAAGTGCTTAAATCACAAAAGGACAATAGAAAAGTCTAAAAACAGACATTATGTGACTTCCCAGAAAAATACCAGGAGGAAATACCAATCTCTTGTGTGCATGACTAGCTTTGTATTGAGCAATTGTGGTGGGGCAGTTATGTGAGAGAAGGACAGAGAGAGGTATTTTGTAGAAGTCATCATTCATATCTGTAATGAAGGAAAACTTTGTAAATATATGCTACAAATCTGACAGACTACGTGTGGTTTGTTATAAAATAAGTTATCTGTAACTGTGCTTATAGCTGCAAAATATATTTCTTTATCAGTGTGCAGTTTGAAAGGCTTGGTGCTTTAAACAGACTACAGATGGAGTCATACAGATGTGTCTCTGATTCAGCAGTAAACAGCACAGCAAGACTGTGTGTTTTAAGAAGACTTCAAATCCCACAGTAAGCAAGCAGCAGTAAGCAGAGCATCTATAAAATTTTTCAATGGTGATCCTTTGACAACGTTCCTAGCCTGTATCCAAAAACAGGGGGAGTGAATGGGTAATGTCACTCCTGTAAAAGCACAGTAACGTTTATGTGAAGTACTTCAGATTTCTACAGTTTTCAACAGTTTGTAGCAATACAGTTTAATAGACGTCTAAATCCGGTGAGACTGCATTGCAGGAAGGTGGAGCAGTTCCATAAATTCTCCAGAAAAGGTACAAGACGAAGTTGTAAGACTGAATCTGCCAGTTTTGCTGTACCAACTTCACAAGTGGCTACAGAAACTTTTCAACCATCTACAGTAAAGCAGCTTGGCCATCTGCCTGTCTGTTGACTGGTAAGAAAATTATTCTGTGTTACATACAGTATGAATGCCATAGAGGTAATAATAATAACAGAATAAATGTATATACAGCATATTAGCAAATGTAAAACCTTATTAGGGAAAGTTAATAGTAAGGCATTATGCAAATGGATTGCAATTTGATAGTAAGGCATTATGCAAATGGATTATAATATTTGACTGGTATCTGAAATAAAATCATGTGTGGTATAAAATGTTTATTGTTTGTACAATGTCATAAAAATACAGTGCATGACATTATCCAAAGGTTAGACTATACAGACAAAAATTGTAAAGGTAAAGAACCAAGAAAAGTTAATATGTTGACATTATATTCAAATGTTAGACAGTTATGTTCTGTCACCAGATGCAAAAGGTTTATTTCAGAGTTGCAACAACAGTCAAATCAGTTACTGATAGAAACTCTAGTACATTTTGTTACAAAGAAATGTAATAAACTTCTAAAAGACAGACACAATGAGTTCAGGAAGCTTAGACAAGTTATACATACATCTTTTCAAAAGGGCATAGGAGTTTCAAATTCAGCAGAACAGCTTATTAAAGAATGTCAGAAAGACCATACAACATTACAGGAAATTCAACAGCAGTTGCAGGATAAAGGAAATAAATTAGCTGAACTGACAAAGACTGGGAACTTCCTGCATACACAGCTAATCTGTGCAAAAGAAATATATTTTATAATATGTTTATGTTTTGAAAATGGTTAAACATACATGGTAGGATGGTAGGATCTGATGTCTGGACAGACTGTTCTAGTGTATAAAAATTAAATAAAAATAGTTAATAAGAATAAAGATTTAAAGTCACAAGACTGACATGACTTGTATAAAGATATACAGATACAAGACAGACATGCATGTGTGTTCTTTTCATCTAGAGTACATTTGTTTACAATGCACAAAAGCAAAAGGCAGACAACAGCAAATATAAATAAACATATGTTATAATTGTATAGTAACACCAAATAGTTAAAGTTCTGAATTTTAAAAATAAATAAAATCACAGATGGTATTAGTCAAACAGTTTTTGTAAAATTAATGGCAGGACAGTAAAACAGATAAATAAATAAAAAATACTGAAATCCATGTAAGGTAATTGTAAAATAATGTCTATTTATGTTGTATAAATGCATAGTTATGCAAATCACAATCACATTAAAGGAAAAATGCTAAAAGAATTAACTATAGTTTATAGAGTATAAAATGTGAGCTCTGACCTTCCTAGACTGAATGAATAGTTACAGGAAATGCTGGAAAGATAAGATAAACGAGCAAACTGATTGCCAGATAAGTAGCTTGAGTTTTTCTAAAGCATCATTGTTATTAAAATATAATTATTAAAATGTTTACAGGCAACACTATTTGGTAATTGTAATAAAATGCCACAATTGTGCATAGATGTCACTTATAATCTGTTTGCAAGTAAATGTTAAAAGGACAAAAAACTCAGTTGCATCAAGTACAGCCAGCAAATGGGCTATAGTATATATACATATCAAATCAATTGTACAGCAGGGTGTAAATACCTACTAGAGGTAATATACAGTGAAAGGTTTATTTAGTAACCTAATAAAATAAATGTATAACCAAAGTGTTGGGCTGACATACATTCTATTCTCACAGCATAGGGCAGGTAAACAGTGCTGAAGTACTACAGGGGGAGGGGTACTTTCTCAGTTTTACACTGACTGTATAAGCAGTACTGCACAAGGGTCTGAAATAAAGCTACAGAAAAAATAAACAACAAGGGTCTGAAATAAAGCTACAGAAAAAATAAACAACAAGGGTCTGAAATAAAGCTACAGGAAGAAATATCTCATTCCTTTTTGGCAATACTCTTTTATGGGGGGGAAAACAGGTATTAGTGTATTAGAAATACTGGTAAACTGGATTAAACCTGACAGGATAAGATATTTTACAAGTTGTTAATAGCTACCATAATGGTTATTATTGTATTGTTTAGTATTAAATTGTATTTACAACCTGTTAAACTGTAAAGCTATACAAGAGATGGTTTAAAAAAACAAGAGATGATTTAAAATTGCTTTATTAAAGCTATAAAGAGAGAATAAAGATATGCAAAATGCATAAATGTTTCTAATAGCAAGAATGGTCACTATTTCAATATGTTTTTGGCAAAACAATGTTGGTATAAAAAAGCATGAATATTTTTAATTGCTGAGTATGTAGTTTAAAATAACAGGACATATGGATATGGTATCAATTCCACTAGATATTTCTAAAGAGACATAAAAATTTTCCAAGATTTTGCTCAATATTAATGTTATTAAATTTGTAAGATTAGACTAAATGTACTTTGCAGTCTTTGTATGTACAAATGTAGAAAATTTCAGTACAAATGATAGTCTTTGTATGTACAAATGCAGAAAAATTCAGTACAAATGAAATTAATGTCTAGTAATGAATATGTGTGAAAAAAACATATTTAAAGAAAACAATGGGTCCAGGATACCTACTAGATTGAAATGCATAAATAGCAAATAGTCTGTGTAAATACATACTGATCAGGATACATTGTAATAAGTTCAAAAGTAATTTGTCAAGTTGTAATATCACTGGTTTTACCCCAGTAAAATAATTGCTTTCAAATATTTATTATCTAAGCCCAGTTCAGTATTTTACCAAGATGTTATTGAGCAGTTCAGAGACATGAACACAATGTGATGGTTAAAATGACATTAAAACTGTATATTTTCAGCAGTGCATAAATTATAATTAATTCAACAGTTGCAAAGAGTTAATGAAACAATTCTAAGTCATAAATTAAATTATGTGATTGCAAACTGATAAAATATTTTCACAGAATGGTCTGCAAAAGAAAAAGTTGTTAAATACATTCAGGTTTGGTAGTAATACATGTTTTCATTGTATTAACTATGTAAAATTGCATTTTGACTTGTATCAAAAAAGACTAAAGGTTTTATTTCTTAATGTGTTTTTTATATAAAATGTTTTGAGTATGTTTAAAAACAGAGGGAATTGTTAGATATTATAAATATAAAGCTGATATAAAGCTGAAATTAATTTTGTTGTAAATATGCTGAAAGAAAAAGTTTGCTTGAATATATGTATAGAGTTTACTATGTGCATTCATACTATATGTATAACAGATAGGCTTCTCTTCACAGCATCAGAAAATGCCTAAGAAAGCAATACTGGAAAACAAGCATTACTTGATTTTCTCATGTTTGAAGAACAAATATCAATTAACAGACATCCTTTTTTATAAATTCAGCAATATGTGATGTTTTTCCAGTAGGAACAGCTTATACAGATGTTTCCTTTCAGAATGGCATCCTCACATCAGCAAGAGTGCTTAAATCACAAAAGGACAATAGAAAAGTCTAAAAACAGACATTATGTGACTTCCTATAGAAGGCCAGAAAAATATACCAGGAGGAAATACCAATCTCTTGTGTGCGTGACTAGCTCTGTATATAGCTATTGTAGTAATTCAGTTATGTGAGAGAAGGACAGAGAGAGGTATTTTGTAGAAGTCATCATTCATATCTGTAATGAAGGAAAACTTTGTAAATATATGCTACAAATCTGACAGACTACGTGTGGTTTGTTATAAAATAAGTTATCTGTAACTGTGCTTATAGCTGAAAAATATATTTCTTTATCAGTGTGCAATTTGAAAGGCTTGGTGCTTTAAACAGACTACAGATGGAGTCATATAGAGCTATGTGTCTCTGATTCAGCAGTAAACAGCACAGCAAGACTGTGTGTCTTAAGAAGACTTCAAATCCCACAGTAAGCAAGCAGCAGTAAGCAGAGCATCTATACAATTTTTCATAGCTGTTTACACCTTTGCATGTGGAACCTAGATAACTGGATGGTTAACTGCACATACACCATTGGGATGCCACCTGTGTCCCTTTTGGACTGTGGCATAAGGTGCTATCTTGCATACACATAGGGTAACATGTGGCCTAGGCATATGGAGGCTCAGGGCCCATTGCCTAGCAACCTTGTATGGTCCTAGTAATGGCCTGTGTGCTTTGACAGACTGTGTTGTTATGTGTCCACATCCATCACTGCCATCGACTGTTGTGTGTCCCCTGTGACCAATATTATACTACCATGTCATACAGCCAACATCCGACCAATACGTGCATGGTACTGCAAGTGCATGTGGACATTCCAGCAACAGTGTATATGTGCTGTAGGGTTTCCTCCTCATAGGTGTCTGACATTTGCAGTACCCAGATGTATTCAGGATTTGTACATGTGCCTGATATATGTGGAGCCCATGCCAGACAAATACAGATGTCTGGGAACCAGTTGGACATTATGTCATGGATGTCCCCAGAGTATGGGGAATGTGTCTTTGACATGCCAGACCCCTCAGAAAACACTAATGCTACATTAATATCTGGTACTGTATTTATTCCCTTACATTGTATGCTCAATATGTACACACTGCCGCTGTGGCAGAGCCTGTCCCTCCCAACTACTACTGCCTATAACCTGTTGTCCTGCTGCAGGGGGTCACCAGATATGCTAGCCATGGCTGTCAGGGAATGAGATACAGGTGTGGAGTACACAGTGACCTAGCCAGAGTACATCAGGAACGGTCAGGGACACCTGGACAATCTTTGAACTAAACCTGTATGACATCCACAAACAGAGGGGCTCACTGACAGTACATGTGATATGCCAGCTGTATCCACCAGCACTTACTGTCACTATTGTACAGCATAAAATCCAGTGGCATTTTTACATGAGCTGACCATTGCTGGGGGGACTCAGGGGACAGAGGTGTTATCTATGTCACTGCATATAGAGGTAAAAGGCAAGACTGTAAGTGCTGGACAGCAGACTAACAGCAACATGTCATTCCAAGATATGTTGTTGAGACCTACTGTTGATATTCCCAGTTCCCATGACAGTATCCCCCCATCTGCATTCCATTACATGGTTAACTGTATGACATACCTGGTATTGTGCTGTACTCCTTTGTGAGCAGAAAGACAGTGGTATTTCCCCTTGGAATAGCATTCTGTCTTCATGAAGAACCTTACAGACCTCTTTACCATAGGCAACAACTTGCATTTTGTAGTCAATGTTCATGAACAGGTGATTGCCTGTGCACCAGTCTGTGACTCACACTTGCTAATAGCATGCAGAACAGCTGGGTTGCATTGCCATTAGCCAATGGCATGGGAACACAATTCTATAATTAAAGCCTTCATGTAGGCCTTGGCCCTTTTTCTGGCCTGTAAGGACGACATTATTGAGGTGTGGTAGCTACAGCATCAGAGAGGGTATGTAGAAATACTATTCACTGTTTTGATTGATGTGTTATCTCCACAATTTTTTATGCTATGTTTTGCCATTGTTAACAGAGTTTCTGATTCTGTGGCAGGTTACTGTTTAACAATGTGTGTTGGGCTCAGCAAGGAGACAGGCAGATGTGAGTGTCATACATCCTTTTTATCTGAATGTGCATGCTGCTGCAGTTGATGCTGGTGTATCAGCTGTGTATGTTTGTAGGGGGAGGCTGTGATACATGTCCCTGTCACTTGAACATTCCCCCTCCCAACCCTTTATGTATAGGTGTTGTGTGGATTCCCTGTTCTAGGTGTTTGGGAGGTATGGTAGGTCTGTAGCAGGTAGCTGAACATACAGCTGCATGTGTGGCAGGCCACAGCTGCTGCATTCTGGCCAGGAGTCATACTGGGGATTGTGAAGAGATATGGCAACAGCAAGCTGTATATCTCAGTGAGGGAGCAGTGTCAGCTCTTGTGTCACAGCATGGCCAGTGTGAGGGTACCCATAACAGTCCACTTAAGGCATGTGCCGCTGGTACACATGTTAAGTAGTAGTACCATCCAGAGAGTGGTAGGGGAGGTTTAGGACAAGTATTTATATTTCTGACATGTGTCTCACACTCCAGGCCTTTTTGCCATGCTGCTGTGGGTGTCAGTGACTGTAGTACCAGCAACCAGGTCTGCTGGACATTGCATTGCTCCATTTTTTCTAGGTTGTATTGCCAATCATGTAGTTGTTGTGTAACAGACTGGACTGTGGCCTGAACTGTGGATGTACAGATGTCAGACATGCTAGGAATGTTACAGATAGAGCTACTGAGTAATTATTATGGGAGGCGTAGTTGCAAGATATATGTGCATGCATACAGTGTGTTACACAGGATTGGCATGAACATGTGTGTTTGGATGGCTATGATGTGTGACACTGACCTGTCTGTCATGCTTTTGTAAACTCAATCTGCGTGCTTTGCCAGTATGTCAGCTCACAGAATAACTTGCATGACAACCATGCCATAGGTAGGTGAAATAACTGTGGATATTCTGCAACAGTCTGTGCAATTGTCAGCTATACCTGATATCATAGGTGCCCCATCAATCCATCAACATATCTTTGGCTGTGTACTGGTTTGGTGTCTGCATCACAGACCCAGGTATACTGTCATTTATCACATTATATGTAGAAGTAGTGTTACTGTTACTCAGGATATCTTCGTAAAAACACCAGTAATTCCCCAGATTTGAGTTGGCCTACTGATGTATTGCAGTGAACTGTAGTTCAGGGGGTTCCTGGGGTAAAACTTGGCAGGGGTGTCATTTTTCCCTGTTACATGGCTGTACTGCATGATATATTAACAAAAACAGCAGCAATTCCCCAAGGGTGAGTTGGCCTAGTAGTGTGTTATTCTGTCTGTAGTTTAGAAGGTCCTGGATTCAATACTTGGCAGTGGTGTCTTTGATCACTAATGTCACATGACTGTACTGCATGATATATTTACAAAAGCAGCAGTAACTCCCCAGAGCTGAGTTGACCTAAAGGTGTGCTGCTCTGACAGTAGTTCAGAAGGTCCTGGGTCAATACTTGGCAGTGGTGTCTTTGTTCCTTAAGGTTACATGGCTGTACTGCATGATATATTTATAAAAGCAGCAGTAATTCCCCAAAGGTGAGTTGGCCTTGTGGTATGTTAGTTCTGAGGGTCCTGGGTTCAAACCTTGGCAGGGCTGGTTACTTTGTTGTTGAACAGAACAGTGTCTGAATCAGAGAAGGTGATTAAAGAAGTTTTAAGTGGTTTTAAGTGGGTTTGCCTGCCATGCTGTGATGTTAAGCGGCACTTATCCCCACTTAAACCTTCTCTATTTTCAAAAAAAGAAAAGGAGGTAATAGGAAAGTTATGATATGGGTGCAAGCAGGGGGGAAACAATATGAAAGGCAACTAGGGATGTGCAGGATGGGTGTAGGAAAGGGACATAGCTCTCCATTTCTTGTGCAACAACAGCTGTGCATGATGTGGGCAATTTAGAATTTGGAGCTTCACACCTCATAGGGAGGGCTGTGGATGAAATAACTTTGTTGATTAATTGATGGGATAATTGATTCATGGCAGTGTACTTGCGGGTGAAATGGAGAGATATGTGTGGGATGAAATTTTTTGGGGGAACAGATGTCCCTTTTTTTAAGGTGAGAGTGCGATGTTAGGGAGGGGTTTAAGGTGTGTTTGGGGAGGAAAGTTGGGTAGGAGAAGTTGCTTTTACAGACAGACAAGACAGCGGACATGGGTGGTGTATGACACATAAGGGGGTAAACACCTTGAATGGGGAGGGTGGTTGGGAATCAGAGGACCAAGTGCCCCCAGATGGCAACAGTGAAACTGAGATCCTCACCCATGGGCAGTCACCACTGCCCCTTCACGGCCCCCAATGTGACTGTGCTGGGGGCTAGGTGCCGGGGCCAGCCTGCCCCTCAAGGTGTGCCAGTCTGTCCTCGATCTGATGCTGTCTATCATCCAAGTCACATTGGGTGAACCTGTACACCATACCTGAAACCTGATTCTGGGTGACAGTCTCCTGTCCATGCCCGGGCCCAGGGCCCCTTTTCCTGAGGAGGCTCAACCCGAAAGTGGTGCAGGACTAGCAGAAGGAGTAGCTCCAGGTTGGGTCCTAGACATGCTGAGACCCAGTGCATGACCAGATGAGGTGGGATAGGTGGATCAGCCGGAACCAGCCTACCCAATAGTCTTATAGTGTTGAGGTTTGTCAAGGTGTATTGGTTAGTCATGAACAAAACATTTCAACGTTAGTTATAACAGCATGCATGGGCGTTCCAATTTACCCAGAACAATAGAATTGCATAGCATATGGAACACAGGCATAAATGAATAACAGTCATTATTTTAACAGCATGCCAGTAACAGTTGTGGCAAAAGGCCAACAGTGGTGGAATTTCAACAAGGTACGTTAGTATGCAACTACTGAAACATATAACCAATGATACAACACAAGGCCCGACATTAGATATGAGAACAACATATGTGGAAATGAAACCATACCCATAGTATAAGAATGATAATTTGTGATGCAGATAAGGGGTGGGGGAAGAGGAAAACATTCCATTAACAACTGTATAGGTATATTTTTTACAACAGTATTGCTGAATACTCTACAGGTCTGCCATTACTTTAGAGCTACATATGCCCTATAGCTTCTGCAGCATGTGCATACCTCTCAAGCTGTTGACATGGCATGGTATGGGCCAAGCTGTAAGAACTAAAGGTACATAACTACAGGGGACTCATACATGTCAGGGTAACATATATGACTAACATGGTGTACCCTGCACTTATGTTGTGTGAGTGTGCTACTGGCATACTTCAACTGGATTTATATCTGTGTCCAAGGTTGACACTTAAGAGACATGAATCGTGCACAGTGCATAGACTATATACCAATCCTGCTGTCATTTGTAGGCATGGTAGACATTAGTATACCATGCCTACAAATGACAGCAGGATTGTAGGCATGGTAGACATTAGTATACCCTTCATACAGCTATTACAGACATTTCTTTACCTGTAAGTCCTGTGTGGAAATGTCTGTAACAGTAGTGAGTAGTTAGTACTACTTGTCTGTTACTATAAATACATGTTATTACCGGTCCCTGGATTCAAACCCTGGTCTGTGTGTGGAAAAATAACAACATATGTATTGCTTATCACACTACTGGGCCACTGCTGTGTGCTGCTTGACTGATATGTGCCTAGACCGCACCTACTGACAAAGTCTGACCTGGTAATATTGGTAGAGTGTCACAGGAGACTGCAGTGACAGCTGAACATATATGCATAAGATTCACGCATGACGGAGATAGTAGGTGGTGAGTTTTAATAGTTGGAATTCAGGTGTAGACAATTAACCGCTAGTGGATGGGAATATGTGTGATCTGTACAGACCATATTAGGGTGCTGTGATGCCTACCTGACTCATATACATTTGCAGATTCTATATTTGCAGTCTACAGCTACTACTGTGTCATAATTGCCTGAATCAGCACACCTAAGTTCAGGAATGCATATAGCTGAAATGCAAAGGTTAACACCAGACAATCCTTATGGAAAAACACTATAATACCTTACACATTACTATTCAAGGTTCACATGTTAGTGCATAACATATATCAAATTGCATTCTATCTTTTAGTACAGCTCCACACCTGGACTTCAGCATAACAATTCTTTTGCAACCAAACATCAGTCACTGCATGGTGTTATACCCATATTTGCTTTGCAACACCTGTACAATTAGATTTCTTCAACAACAGAAAAGAATACACACAACAATTGGCAGAAGACAGCTTTATTGAGAGCGACATGACACAGTCATTGGTATACATTTGACAAACTTTATTGTACTCCGGTTTAAATAATGCATGCTTTGAAGGCATGCTGTTATTACAGAACCTATGGAATACTAACACTTTTACCTTCACAAGTCTGACTGCAGTTGTACTTTATTTACTGTAGATCATGAATGGATGTAATTTATTCCCTTCACATTTAGAATGCCAGTGTACATTATTACCAGATCATTAGTATTAATACTATATACACATGTCATTTATACACATTATTAATGTTATTGCAGTACAGTCAGGACAGAATATACCTACTGGCAGTTATTACTGTACTCTTTCTTATTTATATTACTATATATATTGCAAGATATATCTGTAGTCACAACACTCTCGGCACATCCTCGCTAGGTTCCCTGCATGGGACTCCAAGTTGTGAGCCCTCTCCTCTGCAGCTGTGGAAAGGGAAACACACCATTATGTGTACCTGTCTATCAGATATTCATACTACAACTTGATAAATCACCAGTTGCTATACTTACAAACTTCTGGGGCATTCCAGTCCTGAGCATCTTGTATCCAGTGGGCCAAGATCCCCCCCTTCCTTCAATTCAGGTGATCATAATGATGATGCACCTACTCACCAGTGCAAGGGATTCCAGTAGCATTGGTGAGGTCATGTGCCAGAAGGTCCCAGGCCTCAGACTTGCATTCAGAGCTCTGGTACTAGCCCTGCAGCAGTCTGACACCATGGCTTTTGACAAGGAGCCCGACTATGACCCTAGACTCCAACATGCCCTAGCATTGCACCCAAAAGCACACTCCCTATCTGACTCCAGCCATAGCTTTTGCAGTGATAAAACTCCAAAAAGTTCTGGCTGTATTCCTGCTTGTGCAGCTTAAATAAGGCTATTTTCCCACCCTTTGCCACCATTGGACCATTTTCAATAATGCTAAGCAAAGCTTAGCAGTGCAGAAACCCACTTAGCTGAGTTAAGGATTGCTTAAACTGGGACTGCTAAGCACTGCCCAAACCAGCTAAGCAGAGCTGTGCATTGCTTAATACTGCTAAAACAGGTCCTGTTTGAGCATTGCTTAGCTTGGCTTAGCAGTGCTTAGCAAAATGTAGCTAAGGGCAAACAAGATTTTTACATAATAAAAAAATATGTATTGACATTAATTACTTGTTATTGATACTTTATTATTATGTGTATGTGTTTTACTTTACATGACCTCACTCTGTGTACTTTAATTACTTTACCATGGGGTGTGATTGTACTGTATTGGACATGTGTATTTAACTGGAGGTTTTCACCACATATCTCCACTGACACTGGGATTCTGGACCAGCTGCATTAACCTGGTTAACAAATATCAATAACTACATCAGTAAAAAAAAAAAAAAAAAAAAAAAAAACGTATATAGAAATGCTTTCCAATGTAAAAGCTAAACAGATGTCTGCATATTTGAACCATGCACCTACTGCACATGAAGCCATAACTCTAACCATTCAGCTAACTAACTTGGCTGTGAAGATTTTACCTATACATTTCCATATAGGTTTTCCTTATGTTTCAGCACTGCTGAGCAGCGCACCATGCAAACCCATTCAGCTATGTTTAAACGTGACCTTTTGTATAGCAATTAAAAGCATCCAGTTTCTATTTTTAGATGTCTGGCACATGTTCATTGCTAAGCATTGCGCTGTGCAAACACACAAATTAAATAAATAAATAAATAAATAAATGAAATAAAAAAAAATAAACATCAAAATCACATTTTCTCATTTAATTTCAGTGCCATATGGCACTCTGACAATACAGGCAGTGTGTTACAGACACTGTAACACACCTCCTGTATAACATATATGAAAACAATTATAAATAAGTGTCCAAGAGCACTTTCTTTAATCTTTTAGTGTCATATGGCACTTTGACAGTGCAGGGTGTGAGTCTTATGGACACTGCAACACACTCCCTTTTTGACATAAATGGTAATAATTATAAATAAGTGTCCGGAAACACTTTTTTTAATCTTTAAGTGCCGTACGGCACTTTGACAATGCGGGAGGTATGTTATGGACACTGTAACACACACCCTGTGTGACATAAATGATAATAATTATAAATAAGTGTCCGAGGGCACTTTCTTTAATCTTTTAGTGCTGTACGGCACTTTGACAGTGCAGGGGGTGTGTTACACATCTCCGAGCACTGTAACACACTCCCAAGTACGGATTCAGTAATTGTGTACACGGCTCCCCCTCAGTAGTGCACCCTCATTAATATGCAAGATGTGCTGCTGAGGGAGAGCTGCAGACATGGACACTGTTCACTCTGTGTAGGGCTTGCACTATTCCTACATGGAGTTTTATCAAATCTGGGGGACAGTATATCTCTTGCCCCGAACTGATTGTTCCCCTCCTTAACTTTTTCCAATATCAGTATGCCTGATGCTTACATTTCTAACCATTAGTCCTTCCTCATCACCAGGTTTTTATTCACACCAAGCCAAGCCTTGCCAAAAATAACATTGATTTTTTTTTGTCTTTGCTTTGTTTTCATTTATTTATTTGTTTTGAATGGAGTAAGTACTAAATAAAGAGAAATGGGTTACTGAGACTGACTTCTAGATATGCATATTTTTACTGAAGACTACAGGACAGCATTTCAACCACAAAACAGTGCTTTGCTAAAAAAATACAAGTTCACATTTTACAATTGATAGTGCAACAACATTTTTTAAAGGCCTCTACTCTGCTCTGTGTGGCTGCAAACAATGTTTTTGTTCAACCCCAGTGTGCTGATGTATCTTTAACTCTGGCATTCATCACATAAAGACAAACATACAATAAATTTCACTTGTTTTCAAGCCTGGGACTGTGATGGGCTAGTAGCATGGAAGCTGTATGAAAATTTGGAAGGAAAAGACTCAACAACTAGTGCTAGCCTCTGAATTGACATTAATGTGGTACTTTAAATATAAATAGGTTCAGAGATGATTACTAGGCTAATGGCACAAGATCCTTCACACACCTATCCAGTAATACCCAGGATATGACAATATTATACATTAATTCCATGGATATGGGATGGGGTAGTATCAGGGTTGTGGGCTTTTGGATGTTGGAGCCCTGAGTCATTTTGCAGACTGCCTCTGTCTGTAGGGGACATAGGCAGTACCCCAGGAGTGAATTTATGGTTCCCCATCCATTTATCCAAATTCTTTTTGAAAAGAGTAAGGAACAGGCTTTGTTTTACCAAGATGGGAAGTTTATTCATTAGACAAAAATAGCCTTTGGGATACAAATGTGTCTCTGTAGCAAGTTCTGTTCGAGTCACAAATAAGAGTCAGGTCCATGGAACATGTAACCCTCATATAAGTTTTCTTGTGAGTATGTACAATTTTCCTCAGGGCTGTATCAGAGAATCCCTTGTAGGTCAGGTGTAATTCCCCTCTCAATAAATGATATGAGATGGAGTAAAGGGATAGGGCCTTTAGCTGGTGTGCATAAGACATGTGTCTTACACTTTGTATTTTTTTAGTGAAAAAAAATCTAGGGCCACTCCAATTAGTGTAAGTGCTTGGTTACGTACATGCATAAGGGAGCATTGTACTTGATTATGGGCCTGATGAGGGCTGAATATCATGGCGTTATGACTTCCTTTGATCTTGATGCCATGCCTTTACTTATAAGTTGAGCCATACAGAAGGATTTCTTCACTACTGTAGCTACCTGGTGGTCAAAGTTTAGGTTATTGTCACTTGTCCTTATAAATACATATGGCAAGCAGGCAGGGTATTTTGTTTAGATACTTTTTTCATAGAAACACATCAGGATGGATAGCAGAATCATAAAATATAAACAAAGTGATTAACAGACAGACCTTGCAAGATACATGCTTACATCTCAACAGCTTACTACAAAATCGCAGTCAGTGCACACGTGCCCAGTATTTATACACTTGTGCAAGCCCTTGGGTAGCTACACACACACACACACACACACACACACACACACACACACACACACACACACACACACACACACACACACACACACACACACACACATTGATTTACATCCTCAGTCTTAAAAAGATTGCCCTTAAATGAAAATGACATTGCAGTTAGACATACATTAATATAGACATTAGAAACAAAGACAATGTTCATGTCCAAGTTGCCATGCATTTATAACATGGCCTGGAGATGTGACCGGATCTGGTAACATAACAATCTGAACTGGGTTTAGCAACAGGGACAGTCTTCAGTGAACAACTGATATCAGGAACTTTGGGATTCATCACAGGAACAGGAATATTCTCTGGAACTTCTGGAAATGGAACACTGGACAACTCACTCTGAGATAAAGAGTCTTTCTCACAGTCTATGTGCTGTGGTATAGGCTCGGACACTGATATCAAATGTTTCCAATTCTGCCTAAACTCTACTCCTTGTGATTCCACAATGTACGATCTCGGCTATGGGCAAATATTCTTCATGACTCCAATCCGATCATAACCTTTGGACGTTTGCATCCTTTACTTTAAGGGGTGTGCTATAAATATTATAATTTGCAAGGATATCTGATTTATCAGAGGGTATGATTATGCATTTTTCAGCATTTAGTCTCAGAAAATGGTCTTGGCACCAGTCATTTGTCATTTTTAGACCTGTTTGTAGGATGCCACCATTATTTGGGGATTCCATGATTGCTCCCAGCTTACAGTCATCAGCGAACTTGGTAATTTAGAGGCCCCCAACATTGGCTTTCACTTCAGAGACGTAGATAGCAAACTGGAGTTGCCTCAACACTGATCCATGTGGAACACCACTACTAACAGGTTTCTTAACAGAAATGGATTCACCTATCCAGATAACATGTGTTCTGGGAGTGATCCAGCTCTATATCCATCTAATGATGTAGTAGTTTATGCCTAACTCAGTAAGTTCATCTATATTCCTGTGTGGGGGATAGTGTTGAAAGCTTTGACCAGGTCTAGATAAGCAGTGTGTACTGTTTTACCCTTATCCACAGCACTAGTGACTTTCTCAAAGACATCCAGTAGATTAAGCAGGCAAGACCTCCTTTGACAAAGCCAAACTGGGTCTGGTCCAGTGTTTGGAGATTTCCAATATTGTTATTGATCAGCCCCATGATAATTCTCTCCATGGCCTTGCATATAATACTGGTCAAGCTAATGGGTCTATAGTTCCCTGGGTCAGTTGATGGGCCTCTTTTATGCAGAGGGTTGACTGTTGCAGTCCTCCATTCCTCTGGGATAAAGCCTGTCTTTAGGCTGTGTTTAAATAAGGTTTCTCATGGCCCTGATATATTCTGTTTTAAGTTATTTAAGAAGCATCCTGGAATGTTGTCTTGAACAATGGAGGTTGTGTTTTTGGATTTAGCAAGCACGGTAAGGACCTGTTCCCTTGTAATGACTGGTAGGGGATGGTTGTAGGTATTTCATTGGACGTGGTAGGAGGTGATGGGGGGGTATGAACTTAACTTATCAGACAGCAGGTTTGCTATAGCTTCAGGCTGGGTGTAAGTGTTAGCATCCATAATTAACTGCATCACATTGCTGAGCATTTTCCCTGAGGTTATAAACATAATTTATAAAAAGCCTTATGGTTATCTTTAAACTGTGAAGCTGCCTTTGCCTGTTTTGGCAGATTTGACCAGGTCTCTAATTTGTTTAGAATGGTGAGTGTCTTTTTGCTGTGCTTTGTCTTTTCCATCTTGGCTTTGGAGAGGATTTTATTCCTTTTGTTGAATAATCTATTTATGCTAGGGGTCCACCAGGGTGGTTTATTTTTGCCAGTAATCATAGGTTTGAAGCAGACAGGTACTGCCTCCTCTATGCAGCTATAAATGTGGTTGTACAGTACTTTTGTGTACAGCTCAGGGTAGGTGTAAGTGTTATCAAGGGTCAGAGGGACTTGGAAGTTTAGTAAGCTGTCACTCATTTTGAGGTAATTGGCTTTAGCAAACTTTTTAACAGATTTGGAGTTTGGTGAGGGTCCTAGGTTAGTTTTAATGCTGAAGGAGATCATTTTGTAGTCAGATCTTACCAGGGAGGAGTTAATGCATGGGAGGAGCAGCATCCCCCAGTGTTCATGAGTACTAGGTCTATTATATCTGCACCTCTAGTTGAGGAACTAACTAGTTGCCCCAGGTTGTTTGTGTTGATGAAGTCCAAAAACCATTAAGCAAGTAAATTATGGGTCATATAAGTCTCCCAGTTATGCAGAGGTAGTTGAAGTCACCCATGAGTATGTTGTTAGACTGGATGGTAAGAGATTCCAGTAGGTTGAAGCGGGAGGTGTGGTTTTCCAGACTCATGTTAGGGGATCTGTAGGTGCAAGGACATGATAGGGGGTCCCACCTGTGGTTAGTTGGGCATGGAACAGCTAAAGTGAGTCTTGTTGTTGCACCAGTCTAGAAATTTACTTGTCTTTTATGGACACTGAGACACCTCCTCCCTTTGTTTTATCCTGAGCTGAGGGGGATTGAAATGTATGAAGGACATTGTAGACTTTAATAGCTGGGGTGCATCCCATAGTTCTGAACCATGTTTCAGTGACTGCACATATGTCTGCTTTCTCCAGGGTGAGGGATGTTTCTAGGGAGTGCAGTTTTTTTATTTAAATCCCTAGAATTGAGAAGCAGTACTTTTAGGTATTCATGAGCAATAGTTATTATGTTGGAGGGTTTAACAACTTGGCATGGCCTAAAAAAGGCACTATAGGGAGAGACAAAGTTTTTGCTAGTATCCAGAAGTCAGTTGGTGACAAATGCAAACCATCTCTGGGAAAGCATCATGGTTTGTTAATCATGTCTTCCCAGGTTGGCAGATACTGGATCCCCTTGTTGTGACACCAGAAACAAATCCAATTGTTGAAGTGAATAATTTTTTGCTGGTACTGTGGCATTATTATTGGTAAAGGTAATATGCTATTCACTGCTAGATTCATCCTACCTGGGACACATTGCCAGAGAGCTCCCTGATGTCTCGCTTCGTATAGTCCAGTGAGGTCCATCTTAGATCATTTACATCTACATGACTGTGTCACACTGGTACTTGTGGTTTAAAGATCTAAGTGCTTGTGTGATCTGCTGGATCCTGGATCCTGGATCCTGACAGATAGCTCACTGTGATCTTCTCCTTGCTTAGCCTCATAAGGGGGACATCATTATGTCTTACAATGGAATCCCCCATTACTAGAATGTTTGGCTTTGTGATGTGTTGCCTTATGGGCTTGGAAGTGGGGCTACTATGATTTTCAGAGTTAAGAGTTGTGTAAGGTGCTGTATTTTTGAGCATGTGCAGGGCCACTGAAAGATGCTTTTGGGAGGTTGTGGTGGTTTGGGTAGATTACAAGTGAGTACATCCTCATATGTGGATCTTTGTGTTTGTTCCTGAGTGTTGGTAGTGAGTGTTATGGGTGTAATGCTGACAACCTGGTTTGCATTTTTCATGCGTGTATGTGAGCTTCACCTGTAATAGCATTGTGTCCCTAAATCTCTCATACTCTGTTTGTCTATTCTAAAATTAAATGGTTGTCAGTGAACATGAGGCAGCTACTATACTGCCTCAGGATGCTCATATCCACCAGGCCAGAAACAGAGATGATAGGGAAGAGCCTAACTGTTATTCGTAAATCCTTAGTAGATGGGAAGGAGTAGGGGAGAGTCACTTAAAGGTCTAAGTGAGAATGTTTAGTAGTATACTATTAGATGAACTGCAGTAGTGCTGATCTCTGTGCAAACTGACAGCTCTTTGAGCAGTGAGATACTATGGAAAGAATTTCCTATAGAGCTTTTCTAACTGGAGATGTTTGCTTATATACAAGACAAGGGCAACTGTGTTTGCAAGATGCGCAAATGTAAGAACTTGATACCAGAAGGATGATGCACTTTTAAGCCTCAGGACAATAAGATAAACACACAACAAGCCTTCAACCAGCAGTTCTCAACTCTGATGGGATGAATCAGCCCTCTGTTGTCACCAAAGTGCAGAAAAACACTCTTAATGTAAAGCAAACTTGTTTAGAGATCAAGTGCAGCAACAAATGTTTTACAACAAATGGTAGAACTCCAGTATCAGGAATCCTTGGTAATAAATTCACAATATCTGAGAAATGTTCTCAAATACAAAAAAAAAATGCACAAACACAGCAGAACTTCTACAAGCACATAAAACTTTGCAAAACTTAGAAATATTTTGGCAAACTTAGAACAGCTTTTGCAGAGTCAGAAGAGGTTAGAAATATCAGAATACTATTAAAATAACCTAAGAACAGTACAGTATCAAACAGATGGCATTTCATTAACAAGTGCAGATTGAAATATAGTGATAAATTCAACAAAATCAATAAATACAGCACAGAATTGTTAAATAGCACTGAGATAGTTAGAGCAAGTGCAAAAAAAAAAAAAAAAAGAAAAAAGAAAAAAAACAAATACTTTACTTATATCAGCTTTGTAGGTCCACAGATGGTTTTAGAGGCAATCCAAGTCTTGCGACAGGTGTCTAGACCAGGCCCAGGGAAGCTCTGAATAAATGAGCACAGTTAACTATCATTAGTGTTATATACTATACAAGTTTAATTTGTACTTCCAACCTTCTTAAATGTAACATCTATACTGTATGTTGCACAATTATCCCTTTCCTTATCTTTTTTTATTATTCTTTTTCCTCTGTTTTTTGCCTTCTGTATTTTGTCTTTTTGCTAGTTTCTTTATTCAGGTCATCTTGCCACCTGGCTTGTATGCTTAACTTTCCTCTTGTTCTTTTCTAGCTTTTTCCATTTTTGCACCACTTAAATGCTTTGTCATGCCATCCTATTTCTATTTCATTTTTGGGGTGGACAACTATGCAATGAACATAAAGCCTCACCCTCAGGCACCCTACTTAGACCTTTATTCTTCTCTGTGATGAAAGCTTCCTAACCCATTTGTTCCCTTGGAGTTAAGATTCAGGTAACAGGAGTCATGATATCATCCACTCTAGGCAAATGCATCTAACCCCTAGTCTTGGTCACAGCAACTTCTGCCATAGCTTGCCGCACAGGTGGAGTCTGTGTGCCATCATACATGCCATTATTATATTATATTATATTATATTATATTGTATATTATATTATATTATATTATATTATATTATATTATATTATATTATATTATATTATATCATATCATATCATATCATATCAATCATATTATATTATATTATATTATATTATATTATATTATATTATATTATATTATATTATACTGTATTATATATAATGCAATACATACTATAATACACACAACCATATACATACACATTATATATCATTATACCCAGTAAACGAAGAACAAATACAATGCAGGTGAAATTGTCTGAGATGACCTATGGACAAACCCACTGAATCTCAGCTCCTTCTCTAGCTTTTGGACAGGCTAGCCATCAGGTGCAGCTCCATGCTCATTTCCCACATTCTTGTTCTTCTGAGTGCTGAGGTTATTAAAAGTTGGAACACTGGTTCAGGGCTTCATTCTTTTTTATCAGTTCAGCAGAATCTCCATTTTTTTTCAATTGCATATTATCTTATACTCATTTCATATTCCTCTTCTGGAGCTGTGGTCCTTTTTCTTCCTAATCTATCATTAAGTAAAGTCATAATCATCCTGATATACCTTAAAAATTCCTCTCCTGGCAATGCTATTCCTTGAGTCTAAAATGGAGCAAATTTCTACTATATAAGCATTCATCATCCAATACATTCTCTCAGTCACCTATTATAGTACTGATCTCCTATTCACTAATCCCTTCTTGAACTTGTCCCCTCAGAAAATACTGACACTCAGTAAAGATATAAGTTATGAGAGTGCACTGCATCTACCAGTCTCCACAAATGGTTACCAAAATTCAAAACAAGAAAGGTCTTCAGAAACTGAAGAGGAAAAATGTCTGTGAACAGTAGCGTATATAAGCTCCATGCTATAGTTAAGCTATAAACACATTTTAACATTTAAACACATTCATTTCGGCAGCTGTTCAGAACTGCTGTTTGCACACACTGACAGTTTTCACCCAAAGAAACTGCACACTTTGCCCTACCATAGTTATGCTACTGCTCTAAAAGCAGATGTCATCTTCCTTTGTCATCACTTTAGCAACTGCTTAAGTTCCATTTTGATGCTAGGCCTCACATTGTTTCTTGTTACAAAACTCCTCCTCTTTTCCTGCTGCCCAGTTTTATACCCTGGTTGATTAGTGACCCACAAAATAGTGGCTATGCCTAACTGTCCCACATCCACTGCACTGCTTTACTTCCCAACAAACTGCTAATCTAGGTCTTCTGCCATTCTCTTGCTTATGTCTCACTGCCTTAACTTTCTACCCTCCTTCGCAGTGTAAGGGTTCTTCCTGCCTAGCAGTCTCTGTTCTCACCTGCTGCCCTCCTTTCACCTCTAAATATATTACGTCATGTTCCCTGCTTCATAATAATACTTACACCTTCAAACCAAATGTGTGATACTTTAAGTTGCACTGCACCAAAGAACATGATCTGTTAAAGGTGGTTTGCATAATATAGTAATTGATTCCCTCTTTTGTTTACACTTCAAAGCAGCAGAGTCAACTGTCTTGTTGCTAAATCACCTTTTGAAGTAGAAATTGATTATCTATCTTCTGATAACCTGACCAGAACTCACTCATTATCATATTATATTTAACTGCAGAAGGGCTGATTCAGCTCCTGTGAAAATCCCTTATTTGGCAAAATTTTCTTCATACTTTAGCTATCTTTCTGCTCGTTTCCTTTAGTAGATTAATGGTTTTAACATTTTAGCAGTTTCACATTTCTTTAAATAGATGTTGACTGTCTTGTCTCTATGAGTTTTGTTTTCTTTTCTATAACTACACATCAGAATGAAAATAAGAAAACAAGTAGAACCTGTGCTTCTATCAATTCTTATCAGATGACATGCACTGATGTAGGGATGACAATATTGATTCTCAAACAAGGTTCTAATGTCTGTACTTGGAGTTTATGCAAAGCACAGCCAATAAAGGTCAAATTCAACAGACAGACAAAGTGTACCTTTGTGTTAGAAATATTTCATCATCTTGAGTTATAAAAGGTTGTATTTTGGACTACAGATGTAGATCTAATTGTGCTTCCATGGTAAAAGTTTCTGTGTGCAAAGTAACATATTAGAAAGAATGAGTGAATCAGGCGATACAGAGTTTCCTGAGAAAATAATTGAGTACATGCAAGGATTCCTGGTATCTGAGGTAAGAACTGTTATTGTTCTAACAAGAAAACAAGAGAAGAGCTGCACTAAATAATAAACAACCATTTCTTGTGATTTTTCTATCTTATTTTCTTAGTTTTCTAGAATCAGAACATTCATACTTCTAGCGCACCCTTGATTTCAGCATATACTGATCTAACTGGTTTGAATTACATTCTCTTCTCAAGGAATGCTTTCCTTTACCAATATATGAATATATGCATTACATATTATGACCCCTCATGGCAGTGTTTCCCCTTCTGGCAAACACAGGTACAATACATTGTAGTGTGTGCTGAGTTTTCATTCTGGCATTTATTCTTATATCATCTAAATCCACTTTAAGTGAACAACAGCAGAAGTTTATTTTTATTTATTTATTTATTGATATTTGATTACCTGGAAAGTCCGACTGGGTAGAAGCCCATTGTCAGTGAAGGCCCAGGAAGAAAAGCTCTGAATTATGTCAAGACATTTTAAGAACAATAATTTAAACTTTAAAAATAAAACAGAAACATTTGCCGTTTAAATAATTATAAAAAATTAGACATAATATAAAAACATTCATTAAAAATTGATACAAGGTACATGACAATCATTTAATATTTAGAGAAACTTTAGACAGTTTGTATAGAAAGTAAAGGTAAGTTCATCTTATACAAATAGGAATGCAATATGAGGTGAGAGCAAAACAGGCTTAAGGTAGATTTATAGAGAAAGTCAGGGAAGAAAATTAGATAGCAATAAGGAAGTAAATAAAGAAGGGAGAGTAAGGAAGTCTAAGGAATGAAAAGATTCTTGCTCAGATTAAGGGTATAGTTTATCCTGAATTTGAACAAGAACAAAGCCATATTTCAGCTAGGAAGTCTTTCAGAGTGGTTTTAAAAGATGGGGGAGTATATACATGATGGATACAGGTAAGGAGCTCTAGACCTTAGCAACCTTGTACAAGTACAGACAATGCCCAGCAGATTTGCTAGACTTATAGACAGGCAGATGGGTGCTGGATAATTTTATAGGTGGTAAGAAGCTGTGTACATGTTAGTTGATACGGCAGTTCTAACCAATTTATTCTTTTCAGTGGGTTCTGAAAGGGGTACGTTCTGCAAAGATTAAAAACTTTTAAATTGTTTCAAGTTTTTAATTTTTGTGAAGCCTGGACGTTAGTAAGGATGGGAGAACCATAAAGAAGAGCGGGGAGGAGATAAGTAATAGCAAGTGTAGCGTTATTTGCACCAGTGAAAAAGGTTTTGGCTCTGTAAAGCATCCCTAATTTTTGATGATTTTTTTCTTATGCAATTTTGTACATGCAGGTCAAATGTAAGATTGTTGTCCACTATCACGCCTAACAGTTTGCTATGAGAAGTGACTTCAATGGTTGTATTGTCAAGAGAGAGGACTTTAAATGTTGTTTATTCATGAGAGAGGGATTTGATGAAAAAAGTAGTAGTTTGGTCTTTTTTTGGGTTGAGCATGAGTTGTGAGCTACAAAGCCATGTTTCAGTAGCTGTTAATGCTTTCTGAGTAACTTTTTGGAGGTGTACCATGTTGTCAGATATGCCAATGAGAGTGGAATTATCTGCATATTGGATTAGGGTGGTCTGTTGTGTGGAAGTATAGAGGGTTTTAGTGAAAATGTTAAAAGGGGGGGCAAGGATAGAGCCTTGGGGTATACCAGTGGTGACTGTGAGGTAAGGAGAGAACATGGAGTGTCATTTTACTGACTGATACCTATTGGACAGCTAACTTTTGAACCACAGAAGGGTGGGCCTAGTGAGGACATTTGAAGTAGAAGTTTTCTGTGACAAACTGTGTCTAAAGCTTTAGACAACTCTAGAAATAAGGAAGATACTAGTTTGCCATTATCATTACTTTACTAACAGTATCCATATTGGTTAGAATGGCAGTGCTAGTACTATGCTAAGGATGGAAGCCATGTTGATAAGGGATAAGAGTTCTTCCTGCAATTGTTTTTGAATAAAATTTTCAAGTATTTTTGCAAGGGGAGATAAGATAGCTATAGGTTTAAAGTTATCAATGTCTTTTGAATTTCCTCCTTTGTGAAGATAGATAATGTGTGACTTAGTCTTGAGAGCGGGAGAACATTGAATTCCGGGACTGACCTATTTATAAGGACTAAGACAGAATAGGTAATGCTACAGGCTGCTGTTTTTAGGTACTCACTTGGAATGTCATCAGCTGAAGAAGAGCACAGTTAAAGTTTGTTTAAGAGTAGTTTTATATAGATGTTGGCAAAGGTTAGAAGATGAAAGCAGATGTGGTGATATGTGGCTGTTGGGCAGGGTTGAGATTAGATATTGAAGAATCCTTAGTTATAGATGCTATACTATCTATAAAACAAGAGTTGAACTGTACTGTAGTTTCAAGTGGCGAGTTATCAGGAAAGGAGTTTGGGTTGGATTTTTGGCCAGCATGTAAGATTTCTTTAATGGATGTCCAAAATTTTTTATGGTTGAGTTTATTACTATTCTGATAGTAATGATACTATATTTTTTTGTTTTAATTATTTGCTTTTTAATATGATTGTTAAGCATTCAGAAGCTTTCAAGATATTGAAGTGTTTTATATTTTTGCCATTCTTTCTGTGCATTTTCTCTATCTTGAATTAGTATTCTACTCTTTATGGACAGCAAAACTGCATTATTTCTTTTCATTCTCTTCCTTCTAGGAGTTTAAAGGCTATTTAGGATATTTGGAAAAGTTGCATTAAATTCAATTACAGCATCGTCTAAGGGGAGAATTTTTAGGAAGTTCTAGTTAATAGATGAAAGTGTAGTAATAAACATTTCTGGGTTAAACTTGGAAAGGTTATGTATTGTTTTACAAATATCCTGTTTAACTGGATGTGTGAGATGTCTAGTCATATAGACTGGGAGACAATCACTGAGAGACTCTGGCAATGTACCTGTGATGGAGTATTTGCTAGAGTCTGATACTAGGATCCAGTCTAACGAAGAATTTGATGTGTGGGGCTATTCATTAGTTGCATGAAACCATATAAGTTCATGCTAGATGTAGGGGAGTTAGAGTTTATGTCCAACCAACTTACATTCACATCACCTAGTAATTTTTTTTCTTGTGGAAATGCTATGGTTATCCACTGTAGGATATCTTCCAGTAGAGCTGTATTGTTGCCAGGATGGATATAAAGGACAAAAATACATGTTTGTTTATAATTGTTTATTTTGATGAAAGCAATAAGAAACTCTCCTGAACTGAATTTTGGTGTTGGTTTGCTGTAAGGGGAAATGTGCTAGGTACTGGGAAATAGTAAAGCAATGCCACCACATGTACTCTTTATATGGTCATTATGGATGGTATTATAGCCAGGAGGTATAACTTCAGAATCATTTATGCTGGGTTTAAGCCAAATTTCAGTTATAACAAGAACATCAGGCTTATGTTGGGTAATCCTGGCATGACGTTCTGCAGTTTTATTTGTTATACTTCTAACATTTACTGCAGCAAATATTAGATAATCAGGGCTGGGGACTGGCTGTTGTTGGATTATGGAAGTGTGTGAGAGAGAATTACCTTTGTGTTCATTCTGATAGGTGGGGCCAGGATTAGGGTGTATATCTCCTCCTAGAAGGATTTTTGTATATTTTTGAATTATGCATACATCTGAGCACTTAATTTTATTTTGGTTTACGTTGAACTGCAATTAATCTGCCTATATTTGGAATAAAGATGAGGGGCAATATTAAACAGGTTTGGTGCAATGTGTAGTTGGGACAGATGTGGAGAGATGTTGCTTATATATTGTTGAGCCATGGTAGGATGAAAGATGGCACATTAGAAGAAGAAGAATAGAGGATAAGTCCTGAAGTAGCATAATAAAGTACAGGAATCTATATTTTATAGATGTCAAGTAGTGGGGTAATTAGCAATGAACAAGGAAACAAGAAGTTGCAAGACAGTAGGGGATTCAGTGATGGTAGATTCTGAAAGCTGGGAAAGGATAGGTAACAACAGAAGTATTTTCTATAAATGAAGATAAGTAGGGTGACCTGGTATATTCTATGGAATGTAAGGAATAGTGGAATATTAAAGGCTAAAGTACAATAATGTAGTCAACATAACAAGTAAGGGTTTATTTGGGAAAAGAAACAGATAAAATGTGTAATAGATAAGTGCTATTAGGTAGGGTTGTGATTATAAATGGATATAGAATAGGAGGAAGACAGATGGTTGGAAATGGGGCAAAAAATTAAGTAGAGATATCGGGAAGTAGGAAACAAGAAAAAGAGGTGTATGTATAAAAGTAGTACAGTCAATGGGGAGGGCTTTGGAATAAGAGTCACAAGTGAAATGTGTATGTAGGAAGTATAATATTAGAGTAACAGGAGGTGTGTGGGAATTAGGGGTAGGTTAGGGGAACAAAGAGAAGCATAGCATAGAGGGTTTACCACTCTCAGGTCAATTTATAAGACATCAATCATTTTAAAGCCAGAACAAAGCAATTAACAAATACAAGGACTATTTCACACAGGATTGCAGTCACAGAGCATGCATGCATTTAACTGATTAAAGTTAATATGCAGCAAGGTTCTTCATGATAAATATGCTCACTTTAAACAGTGACAAAATTCTCAGTAAACTTGTAGGTATAGGGCCTTATAGCAGAGCTTTTGCAATAAAAAGGTCTGATGTAGTGACCACAGGCTCTGAAATGAAAGAAAGGAAAAAAAAAACACTCTACTAAGCTGTAAAATTATATTGAGGCATTAAAGTTACTACTTATTATACAAAAAAGAGATGGAGGAAGGACCACAGTAAGACAGAGCTAGAGAATACAGGAGAAATATAAGAGTAGAGTGACAGTAAGAACGTGTATGTATGCTAGCTCACAGTAGTTTTAGCAAAGTATACTGATAGAGAACCACAGTAATGCTGTGCAAATATACATGTGTATCAAGCAAAATATCAGAAGATGACACTACACTGATAAGCACAATATAATATTATCACTTACAAAACATTCATGGGATTAACCAGTACATCAAAACACTGTAATATATACACCAGAATGCCAGCAACCCACATTACATACATGTGTGTTAAAGAAAAACACGCTCAATTTTTGCTTTTTGCTAAATTAGAGGTTCTGTTGGTAGAATGGAATTTGTTATTCATGCTTGGAAAAATTATTAATACTGGTCTTTCAGAGTACTATTGTTAAATAATGTCTAGAAGTATAAATGGGACATTAATGATAGGGTCATTATTTGAATATAAGTATTAATATTAGCAGCTGAAATAATTTGAATTTTGTAATATAGTAAGTAATATAGGAAGGAACAATGAGCCAGCTTTAAATGACTGCTGTTATTCACAATGTCATACATTTCTAATGTGCATTTTTCATAATTTACATGATGGTCTCAGTCTATTTCAGAATAAAAGTAAATAAATAAAAAAGAAAACTTCTTTAGAAGAAGTCATGTAACCATAAATGGACTGATGATACTCATGAGGCATGTGTATCATTTTTTTGTTGGGTACCATTTGCTTCATAGTAGTAAAAGTCTGTGACTTATAATAAGATTACAGGTTGTATCATCAGAGTGATACATCATCTTTGATACCTCTGGTGTGAAGACTGTCTTTGTTGATAATCCAAGAATGCATAGCATCCAATTAACAGCAGACATTGCAGTATTGTAATATATAATTAATAAGATTATAAGAATGAAAAGCTCCTGGTCCCCTCACAGTTAACACACAGGAATAATTCTCCATTGTTTCTTGGTATTTGTAACCAATGGTAAAAACAAAGCTACCTTATTTGCTCTCCCCATATCTGTGTGTATTTATGTTTTTCCCAGGTGATACAGTTTCTGCCCATTTGCCAAAAACATACTTGATGGGCTACTCTAAAATATTCATACATATTGTATTTACAATTGTCTTTGTGGGCAAATTTATGGCTAAAAAATATATGAGGACCAGTTCATTTCTCCAACTAAAAAATAAATGAAATATATTTAGAAAATGTAATAATGAATGCCCTTACTTGTCCCTGTAAGATAGTACATATCATTTTAAAATCCAGAAACATGGTAACATTATATTTGCCAGATTAAAGTAAGCTAAAAGTTTGTATTAAGATGTAACAGGGATGTGTTATATAATAATCAATTTGCAAAAACTAAACATTACTTAATTGTATCTGTATGCTGTGTTACTTAAGAAATGTGTTCATATATTTGTAATATCCATTACAGAGTAAAGCAAATTATATTTGGATGACAGGTTGTCTAGGTGAGTGACTGCAAAGACAGGTAAAATCAAATATAAATTTTGCAAAAGTAGGTGGAAAATTAGTTGTTTCTATTTTGGCAGTGCAAAGTGTTAAATATGTAGCACACTCACCTTTGGTGCTGGCAGATCAGAAGTCATTGCTAGGTGACTGAATTTATTTTTCATTTACTGACATTGCAGAGTGATATGGGGGTGAGGTTACACTCAGGAGTGTGCTACCCTTATGGTCCTTGGAGGAGATGTTAAACCAAAGCCACATCTGCTTCAGCTGATGATAGTTCAGAGGGATGTAAAAATTCCCATTGCACTTATTGAAAAGAGTAGGGTTTAATTAATTGTTTTTCAACAAATCTCAGCAATTGTATGACATTAGTATATTTCAATTGAACAAAAGAAGAATTTTCAAACAAGTAGGTTCCATGTCACATATTTTGTTATATAAACCGTAGCACAACTGGCATACCAAATTCTTCCAAAGATATCCATCCGTGTGTTTCAGATAAAGTAAACTGCTTAGCTGTTCCAGTGCCATAACAAATTAAACACTAGTTAAATCATTAACAGAAACATACAACTTGTGCTCATATTTAATGGTATTCCAAAGTTGTGTAAGTCTATCATTCTGAAGAAAAACATGGTCAGTATCTTGGCATAGACCATTTTTTTCCTCAATAATATATTCTGTTACAAACTCTGTACTGTTAATTACTTAATACCATCGTTGACACATTTTATTTCATTTTTAGAGTTGCTATTTTTATTAGTATATTGATATTTTTTTTCTGTGTTGTTTGAACTTGTACTATTGTATTTAGACCATGTCTTGGAGCTTATCTCCCCGGGCCTCTACTGAAAAAGGACATGTATCCAGCTAGACTAGCCCGGTCAACAAATGTAAAATAAATAAATAAAAAAACATTACATTTCATGTACGCTTTTATGTAATAACGATGCCTTAACAGATAATTTTAATGTCATAAAAACCAAAAAAAGACTTCATAATTTATTTTAGTCTTGTCCATAACCTTCTCAAAATCAATTTACATAATGATTCATAATGAGGTTAATAAAAACCTCTTCATTACTATACCAACCCAATAAGGGGCTACTAAAGTCACTGTTTGTACAATTATTTTCTAGATTTTTTACAGATAATCTGCTCTGTGCAACTTCATTTAATTTCCTACATTAAAATATGTATATATTTCTTGCATTTGTGTGTTGTAAATCACTTTTGCAGTGAATTAATAAAATATTGCATAGAATGTCCTTATTTTCTTGATAATGACCTTTGATGTAGATTTTGCAAGCATTCCATGATTCTGTCAATAATAAACAATTTGGGATTAATGCCAAAGGTAGAGTTCATCTCTAAGGTAAAAGGTCTTCTGACTCTGCTATCAGTGTTTGCATGAGGGAGTTTAAAAGTCTGGCTTGTTTCCTAAATTCTTTAATAGGGATGTCACATGTCGCTGTCTTTCTCTCTGTCACTGCTGCTCTAGCAGGTCAGAATCTCAAATTCAGAGGCAAAGAACTTCCAAATTTTGCCAAATTTTAGATTCTCAGCATAGTACTCAAAGTTCTTATTTACTCTAGAAACAGCATTCCCATTTTACGTTTAGATTCAAGAAGACTGCACTATAATGGGAGTTGGAAAGAATGCCAGATATGAGCATTAGCAAATAATTAATCTGGGCATCTGTACTTTTTGTCACAATATTAGAAATCCTTTATGTAGAGTATGAAGGTGCAGTTCTTCTTTTGTAGCTATAAAATATATCACTGTTATTTAATTGTTTAACTAATTATACTAATAAATATTCAAACATATGATAGACTTTTTGCACACATAAGTAAAAAACTAGAAATTCAGGGAAAAAAATAACTATGTCACATATTAAAAGAAATGATATATGAAAAAATGACAAATCCTTGATGTGCAGTCTGATCATTATCAATTTGATGGAGAGACAGGCATCAATTACTGTATCCATGAATCTCTGAAAAGGACTTAAAATGAGTTCAGAGGTGGGGAACAAGTTCAATTATTTCATTTTAGAGCTTCTATACCCTTACTTCAGCACATCAATGAAACTGAAATCAATGAATTACGCTCAAAGAAAATGCAAATCAATTATACCTTATGTGTGACTATATATGTGTGTGTGTATGTGTGTGTGCGTGTGTGTATAAAGACCATAAGATCATAGTTGTGAAACTTCGAAATGTAAATAAAAATAAATAAAAACAAAAAAAATCATTTTTACGATTTTAGAGGGGGGGCAAGCCCCACTGTACCCCTACACCCCTTGCTAATTAAATATACCAACTTCAAGATTGCACTACAATGAGGAAAATGGTAAATATACTGCTCTGAGCTGTATGGTGATCTCCATTTAAATGATTCAAAGTTTCAAAACTTCAATATTACGGTCTCGACCATAAGAAATTCCAAGTTTTGAAACTTTAAAATTTAGACGTAGACCCATATCTATCTGTTTATATATATGTATATATATATATATATATATATATATATATATATATATATATATATATATATATATATATATATATATATATATATATATATATATATATATATATATATATATATATACATATATATATATATATATATCTTTATGAATAAATATATATATATATATATATATATATATATATATATATATATATACACACACACACACACACACACACACACACACACACACACACACACACACACACACACACACACACACACACACACATGCACACACATATATATATAATACATTAATGCATGATTAGTTGTCCATAGTACATATCTTACTGCACTTTCAAAGATGTGAGGTATGAATCAAGAGTGCAAGTTCTTTGTAATCCCTGGGTGGTTCTACTATGAATCTCTGAAAATAATGCCTGAAACACAGAACACTGAAAAAAAACTAACTTTAAGGTTTTTTTTTTGTCGGGGTAACCCCCCCTGCACCCCCTGATGTGAGGGGGCAAGCCCACCACACCCTCCAAATGTATATATACCAACTCCATGTTCACAATAACTAAAAGAAGGGAAAAATCACCCATAAGAAGTGAATCATTGTCAGTGTACACACTAAGAAATCACACCAACAATGATTTCCTGTGGAGAACATTGATCAGAATTATGTTTTTCTTTTCTTTTGAGGGGGGTGATGACACTAGGAATTTCATCTCTACCATCTGTAAAGTAATCTCCAGGGCATGTGTTAGCATCACTAGTGTGCATACCACTGTTCCTTATTGCACTTTTAAAATAGGCAATAATTACATACGTTGTGGTATATTTTAACTTAAAACTATTGTTCCTACCATTATAACTATTTTTGTAAAGAGTAATAACCTTTTATAAATGTAGAAATTTGTTTGAAATTTTCAGGGTTGCCATTTTAAAGGCCCTTTTTGTCAAGCCTTTGTGCATTATTGTGCAACTTCCTTTGTAAACTTTATTTCATGGTTGTTTTCTAATCATATGTAGAGTATGAGTTCTACAAATTCAGTTTTGCAGTTCATGTAGTGATGATTTATATGTGACATTGTAAATTTAAGCAAAAATGGTAAGTTTTAGCAAGAGGTATGTATATTGAAAATAATGCTTAAAGTATGTCACCCATTTTATTGATCTTTTTTAAACATAGCTATGCCTTTTTAACTGCATTGAAATTTGACATGAACTTTTCTGAGTAATAATTTTATTGAACCTTCTGTCTAATGGATATGCCATTACACAGTTTTGTTTGTAAACGTGATTTCTCAGTTTCTGTCTTTTTTTCATTTCTCATTTTGGGTATGGTAGCATTGATTCAATGTGACAATCCAAATGGTAGTTGTCTTCTTTAAATGTTGAGTTGAAAATATAAGATCAAAATGTTAAATTTTGGCAGAGTTATGGCCATTTGTGGAAAATAATCTATAACAATTTGTGTTGCTCATTTTAACTAAATTAGTTTTATAAATTATTATTTTTTTTACTGCTTGGAACTTTGGCATGAAATGTAAAGGTAGTTATTTTCAAGACCTTTCTTTCTAACTATTTGCACAGTTTCATTTGTAAATGTTTCACAGCCATTTTTCTCAAATTATATTATGGCTCCAAGTTGTATTAGCTCAATGTTGTAGTTCAGGTAGAGGTGGTCCATATGTTGAAAATTTTATTTAAAGACAGATGTTTAAACTAATCCTGAAAAAGCACACTTTTTAAAATTTTACCAGCTAGTGAATGGAGTGGAGTTCCCGTGCTTATAGTTTCCTTGGACTTTTAAAAAAAACTTTTTAGGCAGTCATTTTTTGTTGATTTTTGCTGAAAATGTCTGTAAGTTGACTGCAGGGATTTATTCATTTTCCATTCAAAGTTAATGATGAGAAAAACAATACTTGTCCATGAGATACTGAAGACTGGAAAGGGAGAATGGATCTGTGACTGAATCTGAAGTCTGTGTGGCCTGCACTAGCTTTCTTCTTTGGATGGAAAATATCTGATGACAGGTTGACTAGAAATCCACTTGTTCAGTTGTCTTTGCACACATGCACTCACAAGCTCACACACACACACACACACACACACACATACACACACATATAACTCGATGGATTGCCAACTGGCTTACTGACAGACCCCACACTGTAAAAGTAGCCGACTCCAAATCCAGCTCCAGACAAGTGACAAGTGGAGTACCTCAGGGTTCAGACCTGGGACCGCTCTTGTTTGGAATCTACTTCTCTGAAGTACAGGCCAACACTAAGGGACTCTGGCTAACAAAGTTTGCAGACAACTGCAAACTGGGAGCCATTATTGAATCCTCAAATGATGTGGATACTCTTTTAAAGGGCCTTACAGAAACAGATGCTTGGTGCCAGAGCCATGGGCTCAAGCTCAATGTCAAGAAATGCATAGTTATCCCCTTTGGGAAAAAACATGTACCCATGAATTACCACATAGGTGGCAATACATCAAACATCGAAAGTGTGATAAGATACTTAGGGACACAGGTGGACAGTGGTCTCACCTTCGATAACCACATCACCACAGCAGTCAGGAAATCCTTCTATGTAGCACTCCTCATCACTAAGGGTTTTGCATCCAGAAAAAAGGAGGTCATTGTCCCACTGTACTCATCCCTCATTAGACCCATTATAGAATATAATGTCCCGTTTGGTATGTACCTCTCAAGACATGTGCAACAACTGGAAAGGCTGCAGAAATACGTCACTAAAAGAATCACAGGCCTAAAACAGATGTCCTACACTGACCGCCTTAAAAAACTCCAGCTACACTCTGTCACATATCATCTACTCAGAGGCGATCTCTGCTTAACATACAATGCCATGTCAAACCCAGAGCTGTTGGACATACTACACTTAAAAAAATCCCAATCCTTCAGAGCCACATGCTCCAGGGATCTAAACCTTGTCATCACAATAAACAAAACATGCTGGAGGGATTGGTTCCTGACCCAGGGACTCCCCATACTCTGGAATAGACTGCCCATACATGTCAAGCAGAGTGCCTCTTTGGCCCTCTTCAAAAGGAACCTTGATGATTGGATGGGAGAAAGGAAATTCACCCCAAGGATCACGTCAGTCACCATGCTAGACAGGGTTCCAGGGAAGTAAATAGTGTGTGATGAAATAGGCAGGGAATTGTTATGGCTAGGCTTGTATAGACCCTAGGGCCAATAGCCTAGTACCACCTATGAACCTATATATATATATATATATATATATATATAAATATATACCCTTCATTTTTTCGAACTTTCAAATGTTTGAAAGTCATATGGCTGACACCATATGAGCGAACGTTTGAAAGGCCAACAAATGATAGCGGAGATCCCGCTACAGTGCGGGACTGGGGGATTCCCCTTTCCTGCACTGTAGTGTGATCTCAGAGTGAGAATATTTAAGTAGCAGGGGGTGTGGGGGCTGCAGAGTGGCTTGCCCCCCTGCATAACACAGTTTTATTGTGTTTACAGGTAGGTAAATGGTGCTATTTCAGGATATCGATCTTTCGGAATATCGATCATATGGTGTCGGCCATATGAAAGTCAGCATTCTGAATGGCCGATACACACACACACACACGCACACACACACACACACACACACACACACACACACACACACACGAGTATACTTTCAAATCCTGTATTACCAGTCGCCAGAACGACACAAGATCAAGACCATAAAATCAAAACCTGTATTTCCTGAAACTTTAAAAGTTCGACTGTCAGAATACCTAGATGTGTGTAATACTTAAATGGCATACAGTTAAACAGTGCACTATCACTTTAAATTTTTGTAGCTTGTACAAAAAAAAAATATGGTGGATGCTAAGTTGCAAGCTTTTGAAATTATTGGACAAGTATACAACAATACAATATCTTAAAAAGAAATACAAGTCCTTATAACTGAAGGATAACTTTACAAGCTGGAACAGACAATAAAACTGAAAAATATTGGTGCTGTAAGTACAAATGTAAAGGAAAAGTTATAGGTAGAGCTGTTACTGCATCTGTAGTAACTAATGAAGTGTTAAAGAAATCTGTTGCTCATAATTACACAGGCAATCCTGTTGAAGTGCAAAGATACACCCCGGGATTCATGAAGCTCGGTGCAAGGCCGGCGTAAGGTCTGCGCCAGCGGTGCAGTGAATAGCCGGCGTAGTAGCGCCATATGCATATTAATGAGAGTGCACCGCAACCACAGACACGTGCGTAGTGTACGTGAGCGAGCCCAAGTAGGATGCGTCCGGAGGCGTGGCTAAGCCGGCATGCGGTGAGCAACCTAATGTGCTGACTGCCACGGTCCACCCATAATAGTAATGGCAGCAGCCAGGGCCCGTGCAGAATGAAACGCGAGAGTATGCAACATAGTACCCATCCCAACTAAACGGAGAAGCAAATACAACCCACGAAGGCTTAAGTGTACCCGTCCAAGGAGCAAAGGATACGCATAAGACCGCATTTGTCCCGCAATGCACCGTCAGTGGTTATACTCAGAGAAGGTGTACAGCAGCATGTCAGCGCGCCGCACCGACATAGGAGAAGCGACTAAGGTCACCACATGTCCCACTTTGAGAGGGGCAGTCCCTCTATGGGCAGTTATGTCCCGAAAAAAAATATTACAAATGGCAAATGTGCTAAGATTGTAGGACATAATGATATCCCGTATTTAATGTAATGGTAGCATGAATTGGTTATTTCTGTAACTGAAATACCTAAATGTCACAAGAAACAGAATAAGCAACCAAACTGCCACAACAATAAGCTTTTATTTAGGCAAACAAGTGAAGTTCTATGCTATATAGTGACCGTGTGTATGTGTCGGCCTGTAAAGTCAGATGTGAGTCCCGGAAATATCCCACCTTGGCAACTGGAAAAGGTGGCAACCTCATTAGCGACATGGGCATGGTCACCAGGGTTACCAGCTGTCCCAATGTGCCATGGACAGTCCCTGATTGGACAGTTGTGTCCCTGCAAAATTCGAAAAAATGGAAAATGACCTGAGATCCCCTGCCAAAAATATTCCATAATATACATGTAATAGTAGCATAAAACATATAATTTGTATATGAAACACATACATGGCATAAGAAACTGAATAAGGAACCCAAATGCTAACAGAATAAGCGTATAGTATGGCAAACAAGTGAAGTTCTGTCAACTGCACTTGCCGTGGGTATGTGTTGTCCTGCAAAACTCGAAGTTTCCACAAAACATGTCCCACTATGGGCATTGGAAAAGGTGCCAACCATAATGGTCACAAGCAGTAGTGAGAGTACATAGCCGGGTAGCTGTGTTGACATAACAACAGGAAGGAATCAAGATATCTTAAACACAGGCAAACATGTGCATAGCAACATATCCCACACCCAGCAACGTCTCTGTCGCATACACTGGATGGCGTATGTTGAAGTGTAATATCCAGAAGCAGAACGCATGCATTCAGATGTAATACACAATAGCCTCATTGTAGCATGTCAGCCCCACCCATGTACACCTGTGCACCCAAACCTGCTAGCATCCGTGTGCAGCTATACACCTACACACAATGTGCATACCTGAAATGTGGTAAGATGTTTGTGTTAGGCAATGCCACGTGGGCAAATCATTACCCACATGTCACCAACCCACCTCAGGTACAGATATGGAAATGGCTGCATGTGAATGTGTCTGCAGAATGTGTACATCCCGCATGTGGTATGTACCCGTTGAAACCATATAGGTTTGCATACGACACGGTGCACATAACTGTACACATGTGGACAAGTCGGGTTGTTGAACCACCGCATCGATGATTAGCTATGCAGAGAAGTCGATCACATATAGCGGAACACGTGCCTACCAAACAGGACGTCCTAACAGGGTGCTACAGGCAAAGAAGGGGAAGGTCGGACATCACATGTGGAGAGTAGCGTTGCCGGATGGCCAAATACACACGGTCAAGGTAAAGGATGGAACCACATGCATATGGCCGGATGGATGTTGTTCGAAAAATATATATAGAAACACATATGAAGTGCCAGTTTAGACTCGAAATACTATATAATGCATTGAATTGTACCGTACAATATGGCAGTAGAACTGATCCTGCATGTAATTGGTGAAGCTAAGCTGTAGTGTGATGGAATTCTGACCCTGGCAGTAACCAGTACAGCAGGCTTATGTCTCTCACCATTAATTATCTGCTGGGTTACAGAACAATAAATGTATGTACATGCATAACATCACCCCTTCCCCTGAGGAGGATGGCCTTGTGAGCTCTATCGAAGATAAGAGTACAACTCCTTACCAGAGAGACAAAGCAACGTATTAAGAAATTAACTGACTACTGTATCGGAACAGTCCAGGGTCCTTGAAACAGCTACAATCACAGAAGGACACTGTAATTGACCAGGTGCCTTGCAAGGCTGTGTTATTCTCATGGGAAAACATTTTAAAAGCACGACCTCAGCACCCACGTATGTATAGACTATTGCGGACCATAGTGATGGAAATGCCCTGTGACCGACCACGTCAGTAAGGTGGGTAAAAGCTGATTGTAAACATTATATAAAGAAATTGCTTACTGTATAGAGTCAGACAAAACTCTCATACTTGGACTGTATATTATTTTGCCTGCCTGTGTACACTACTAAAACGTTGTGAACCCGAGCCTCCTGTGTTATTGACTGTCACTTAGAAAAGCCTACTGATAACTACAGTCTGGTTTTAACAACTTATTTGACATTGTGATCCTTGTAATCCGGAATTCCCTTGGTAAGCTACAGGTCAGAGTGCATGGGTGGTTAGACATCTACAGGAGAATTTGCCTAAATGGTTCTTCATGAATGAAAAGACCTCCGACTGAATTGTTGTGTGTAAAGAGGCTGTCTACTGTCTGATCTGTGGCTGAAAAGCGGAAAACTGGATCCCAAGAAGAAAACGTGCAGCCTTAAACAGGAGGCTCAGGTAAGGAGTGTTTGCCTCTTTGTCTCTATTGTAGATCAGGGACCAGACTACATTGTGTTTCTGTTAACAGTTGTGATAGTGGGTCGAAGACCAATCCAAATAGTGTTAAATCTGGACATAGGTCAGGGGAACACACAGCAGAGTAAATAGTCATTGTAGACACTACAGTGGATACAGGGAAGGAGATACCACGTGGTACGAGAGAAGGGTACGTAGCAGTCGTGTAGAGGATATGGGAGATTAGTGAACAAACAGATCATGTGATCCGCGTCTGACGGGTGACGTGAAGTATATACAATCGCAGAGAGCACATAATGTGAGATATTCAGTAAAATGGGGTAATAAATATGACATTGATGGTATATTAGACAAAATATCGTTACTGAAACATTGTAATCCCTGAAAATGTGATGCACATGTTCTAGGGTAAACACCTGTCCCACTCTGTGAGGGACAGTCCCTCTTTGGCCAGTTGTGTCCTGCAAACAAACCGAACAAATGGCAAATGTCCTGATATCTCAGGACAAAGATTTCCCAGATATCTTTTCAAATGGTAGCATAAAACAATAATTTTGTATCTGGAACAACAAAATATCATAATAAACAGAATAAGCAACTGAAATGCTACAACAATTGGTAGCTCTCCTGGCAAAAGTGAAATCCTGTCCTATGTACTGGCCGTGGGTATGCTTTTACCTGGCAAATTACACGTTCCGAACACTAATGTCCCACATTGTGCATTTGAAAAGGTGGCAGCCCTAAGATGTGCAGGCGACAAAACAGCGACAATTGGGTATCCGTCATGCACATAGGTGGATTGAGGTAGTGAACCGAAGGGAACAGAACACTACAAATGCGAAAGCATCATACGTACACAGAGAAGATCATAATACAGTAGTAGCGACAAGACCCCCCCTACCACCTCCGATACCACATCCAGGATATGAAGCGGGAGGGCAGGCTAGTCCCCACACGTTATCCTGTGGCAACAGAGGTATCACAATGACCAAATGTAACAGAAGCTATTGAAACCACATCCCGAACTCGTAACATACCTAGGGACACTCGAGTAAGAAGACAGTCACTAGAACAGAGTGAGGATATCTGTCAATTAATTGAAGTACCGAACCCTCATGCAGGACAGGAAGGCCAGGACCCAACCCCCATAGTGTATAGACCGTGGACACCAGAAGATATCTGTAAAGTCACAGAGGGAATTCCCCATCTACAAAGTAATCGCTATTCACCATGCAATACCCCTGTATCTTCTGATCGGAAAACAAAGGGGGAATGGCGGATGGTACAGTATTTACAAGCTGTAAATCATGTAATAATACCTAGGGTACCGATGGTGCCAGACCCACACACAATATTGAATGCTATGAACACGCCACAGAAGTATCTTACCGTGGTACATATAAGCTATGCTCCCTTTGCAATACCTATACATCCAGATAGTCCATATTGCTTTGCATTTACATTCAGGGTAACAGATACAGCCATACCCAGCTATCGCAGGGATACTGTGAAAGTACAACGATATTCCCACAGGAGATGGCTAGCTACATTCTGGTGTTTACTCCACCCGGGGCCAGTCAAGTTCTACTTTATGTGGATGATATTCTGCTTGTGGCCCCTACCCAGCAGCAATGTATGGAAGATACAATAGCATTATTGAGATATTCAGCAGAACAGGGACATAAAGTAAGCAAGCATAAATTGCAACTACAGAGAATACAAGTCAAGTACCTGGGATATGTGGTATCCAAGTAGGGTAGAAACAATTAAAATTTTGGGAAATTTTTAAATTTAAAAGGGGAAGGTAGGGAACTTTAAAACTAGCACCCCAAATAACGGG